>NC_088238.1:13802941-13827941 GCF_036934945.1 Oncorhynchus masou masou | reverse complement strand
CAGTAAAAGACAAGAATAACAGATGACTTGGAGACGGAGGGAGATCAAATATTCAGACTTCCAAATGGTCTCCATGTAGGCAAATTCAGCACATCAATCAAAGGGATGAAAAGAGAGTGTAAAAGGGAGAGGTGGAGAAGAAAGGAGGAGTCTCAGTAGAACACAAGAATAACAGAATGACTTGGAGAGGGAAGGAGGGGTCTCAGTAGAAGACAAGAATAACAGAATGACTTGGAGATGGAGGGAGGGGTCTCAGTAGAAGACAAGAATAACAGAATGACTTGGAGAGGGAGGGAGGGGTCTCAGTAGAAGACAAGGATAACAGAATGACTTGGAGATGGAGGGAGGGGTCTCAGTAGAACACAAGAATAACAGAATGACTTGGAGAGGGAGGGGTCTCAGTAGAAGACAAGAATAACAGAATGACTTGGAGAGGGAGGGAGGGGTCTCAGTAGAAGACAAGAATAACAGAATGACTTGGAGATGGAGGGAGGGGTCTCATTAGAAGACAAGAATAACATAATGACTTGGAGAGGGAGGGAGGGGTCTCAGTAGAAGACAAGAATAACATAATGACTTGGAGAGGGAGGGAGGGGTCTCAGTAGAAGACAAGAATAACATAATGACTTGGAGAGGGAGGGAGGGGTCTCATTAGAAGACAAGAATAACAGAATGACTTGGAGAGGGAGGGAGGGGTCTCAGTAGAAGACAAGAATAACAGAATGACTTGGAGAGGGAGGGAGGGGTCTCAGTAGAAGACAAGAATAACAGAATGACTTGGAGAGGGAGGGAGGGGTCTCAGTAGAAGACAAGAATAACAGAATGACTTGGAGAGGGAGGGGTCTCAGTAGAAGACAAGAATAACAGAATGACTTGGAGAGGGAGGGGTCTCAGTAGAAGACAAGAATAACAGAATGACTTGGAGAGGGAGGGAGGGGTCTCAATAGAAGACAAGAATAACAGAATGACTTGAGTCTTTATCTCCTCTTTCAGCTCCCGCGTGTTCTACTCTTTTTGTTATTTAATGTGTGTGTTCTTAAAGAACGTGTTCAGAAAGGTGTGTGTAACTGTGTGTGTTCTTAAAGAACGTGTTCAGAAAGGTGTGTGTAACTGTGTGTGTTCTTAAAGAACGTGTTCATAAAGGTGTGTGTAACTGTGTGTGTTCTTAAAGAACGTGTTCATAAAGGTGTGTGTAACTCTTGTGTGTTCTTAAAGAACGTGTTCAGAAAGGTGTGTGTAACTGTGTGTGTTCTTAAAGAACGTGTTCAGAAAGGTGTGTGTAACTGTGTATGTTCTTAAAGAACATGTTCAGAAAGGTGTGTGTAACTGTGTGTGTTCTTAAAGAACGTGTTCAGAAAGGTGTGTGTAACTGTGTGTGTTCTTAAAGAACGTGTTCAGAAAGGTGTGTGTAACTGTGTGTGTTTGTGGGGGTTTTTGGGCAGTGCGAGCCAGGCCCTCCAGTAATGATCTGTTTTGGCACGGCCCCACAGGGAGTCCAAATGGCCATCCTCTATCCAAGCCCTGCCTATAGGGAAGATGGGATGAAGGGCTGCTGTACCTAACATGTCCACAACGGTCCAACAACCTCCTCAACCTCCTCTCGACTGCCACATCTCTAGAACGTATCAGTAACGTTACTGATAAGTTAACATGGCTGTAATGCTCTGTGATATTGCATGTTGGCATGAAGTAGTGTGCCTGCTTGGCACCCAGTCAACCAAGTCAACTTGTTGGTACTTAGTTTCCCCTGGTTACAGAGCAGTCATTTTGCCTCTGCACGTGAGATGGGAACCAGAGAATTCCTGGATTGCAGATTCGGTGGGACGCATTAGTATGTCGTGCAGAGCGACGCTCTATAAAACGGAGGCTTACCGCTCAATGTATCTTCACAGCTCTCCCACTCATCCCACAGACATTTCTTTACAGGCATCTGGCATCACACTGATGATGATAATCTAAACCATGGGTGCTGAAACAACAGATGTGGCTTACGAACCGAGTTTTGACAACAGAGGTCATTCATGAGGGTTCTGTATACCATATCGTCCTATAGGGCGTTATTGATTGTGATAGATAAGCTCTTTAAATCAATAAGATGTTAAAGGACAGGATTCTCAGTGACGTTTTTCACTCTACCCTCCTCTGGGCCAAGTGGGGGTCACAAGGCTTTTCTCTGTTAACCAAACACGAAGCTACGTTGGAGCTCTGCTGCTAGCCACGCCCCCTTCCTCCAATCCCACGTGTTAAAGCACCACAGCATGAAGTCAAAAATGATTTCAATTTCCCACTCGGGCTCCTGGGGAGAAGATTGGCTGTCTGACGCAGAGCACAGGCCTCATACCCAATGGCACCCTATGTCCTCTATAGAGCACTACATTTGCACTACTTTTTTCACGACCTCATCCCTGATCAAAAGTAGTGCACTACATAGGGAATAGGGTACAATTTGGGACGTAGAAGCAGTCTCAGTGCTTAGGCTGACGTCTTCTTACTAGCACTACTGAGATAATCCTCACAGTATAATCAGAGGACCTTTAGCTCCTACTGATTATTATCCCCTGTGTGTGTGTGTGTGTGTGTGTGTGTGTGTGTGTGTGTGTGTGTGTGTGTGTGTGTGTGTGTGTGTGTGTGTGTGTGTGTGTGTGTGTGTGTGTGTGTGTGTGTGTGTTTGTGTGTGTGCGTGTGTTTGTGTGGTGTGTGTGTGTGTGTGTGTGTGTGTGTGTGTGTGTGTGTGTGTGTGTGTGTGTGTGTGTGTGTGTGTGTGTGTGTGTGTGTGTGTGTGTGTGTGTGTGTGTGTGTGTGTGTGTGTGTGTGTGTGTGTGTGTGTGTGTGTGTGTGTGTGTGTGTGTGTGTGTTTGTGTGTGTGCGTGTGTTTGTGTGGGTGTGGGTGCATCAGGAGAGGCAGATGGACGGTTGCTGGTTAAAGGCAATAATAGTAGCCCCGATTTTTAAATTGATATATTATATCATAGATGGATAAAAGAAATCTGAGCCGTGGAAAAGGTTCAGCAGCTATTTCAGTATGCATGAAGAGAGAATGAGAGGGTGTAAGCAGGGGGTGGGGGGTGGAGGAAGTAGAGGGAGCTGACAGAGGAGGGCGCAGAAATGCGACAGATGGTTGTGGAAGTCTCTCGTTAGTTAGTTTGCCTGGTGGTGTGCTTCAGCTGAGGTTGAGACGGGCAGATGGGGATGTAGAGAAAGGCGGGAGAGGAGAGTGGAGTGGAGGAGAGGAGAGTGGAGGAGAATGGAGGAGAGGAGAATGGAGAGTGGAGGAGAGGAGAATGGAGAGTGGATGAGAGGGGTGGAGAGTGGAGGAGAGGGGAGGAGAGGAGTGGAGAGTAGAGGAGAGGGGTGGAGAGTGGAGGAGGAGAGAAGAGTGGAGTGGAGTGGAGGAGAATGGAGGAGAGTGGAGGAGAGGGGTGGAGAGTGGAGGAGAGGGGAGGAGAGTGGAGGAGAGGGGTGGAGAGTGGAGGAGACAGGTGGAGAGTGGAGGAGAGTGGAGGAGAGGGGTGGAGAGTGGAGGAGAGGGGTGGAGAGTGGAGGGAGAGGGGAGGAGAGGGGGTGGGTGGAGAGGGGAGGAGAGGGGTGGAGAGTGGAGGAGAGGGGTGGAGAGGGGTGGAGGAGAGGGGTGGAGAGTGGAGGAGAGGGGTGGAGGGTGGAGGAGAGGGGTGGAGGGTGGAGAGGGGAGGAAAGGGGTGGAGAGGGGAGGAAAGGGGTGGAGAGTGGAGGAGAGTGGAGGAGAGGGGTGGAGAGTGGAGGAGAGGGGTGGAGAGTGGAGGAGAGGGGTGGAGAGTGGAGGAGAGTGGAGGAGAGGGGTGGAGAGTGGAGGAGAGGGGTGGAGAGTGGAGGAGAGTGGGGGAGAGTGGTGGAAAGTTTGTCTTGGAAGCGGTGATGGGAAGCTTGTCTGGACACAGTGTCAGAGATGTCCTGCTTATGCACTTTGAGCAGTGATTTAGTAATCAAGTAAAAAGGCAAAGAGGGGGAAAGACAGAGAAAAAAGAGAGAAAGAGAGATGGCCTGCGCAGAGGCGGGGGGGAGAGAGAGAGGGCGGGAGATAGATGGATAGATAGAGAGAGAAAGAGAGAGAGAGATGGAGAGAGAGGGAGATTGGGAGAACACAGAGGGAGGGGAAAGGGAGAGATATATTAAGGGACGGGGGGGGGGTGTTACTCCGAGCCCAGATTTAGCCTTCCTATCACAGCTGAGTGAGTCTGGGTGTCTCCTCCATTTTGGGCGTGTATCCAGGGCCAAGCAGCAAGTATGTGACAGTGTGTTAGGGCTAGCAGCTAAAGGTTAGCCAGACTGAGGGTGGCCACGTGTGATAGCACAAGCGGTTAAAAGTTAGCCTTCACACTGAGGGTGATTGTGTGTGTTAACAGTTAGCCTCCACACTAAGGGGGACTGTGTGTGTTAACAGTTTGCCTCCACACTGAGGGTGACTGTATGTGTTAGCGCTAGCAGCTAATAGTTAGCCTCCACACTGAGGTTACTGTGTGTGTTAGCGCTAGCAGCTAATAGTAAGCCTCTACACTGAGGTTACTGTGTGTGTGTTAGCGCTAGCAGCTAATAGTTAGCCTCCACACTGATTTTACTTTGTGTGTTAGCGCTAGCAGCTAATAGTTAGCCTCTACACTGAGGTTACTGTGTGTGTTAGCGCTAGCGGTTAACAGTTAATTCAGCTCATTACTAAGGTTGACGCCCCACCGCTGGCCCTCACAGAGACACAGAGAGGCATGCTGGGATGTTGGAGGACTGCTAGATGGAGTTTACCCCCCGCCAGGGAGGGCTGTGGATGGCATGAGTGGATGATCAGAAGAGGATAAGGGAAGAGGTTTGAAGTATGGTGTGAGGAGACGTTAGAAGCCATGCTGGAGACGTATAGAAACACAATGCAACAGTTTGAGGTGGGTGAAGAGACTGACGGATACAAGCTGGGGGGAGTGAGGGACGGCCTAGAGTGGAAATGTGATGGAAATACCTAGTTAGTTAGTTAGTTAGTCAGGTAGGTAGGTAGGTAGGTAGGTAACCTCCTAAACACAGTCTATAATCAAATTAATAAACATAAATGATCCTCTGAGGGAAAATGTAATTCCACACCCTAATGACAGCATGTTTAACATTGCATTTACCAGGTTATCAACACTCAAACAGGGCCAAAACAAAAGCAAAATGGTGCCTGGAAATACGGATGGTTCCGAAGTAATCAGAGAAGCAATGTCCCTCTCCCTCTGACAGTGTCCCAGCAGCTAGCCCCTCTAGTCTGGTAGTGTTTCAACAGCTAGCCCCTCTAGTCTGGTAGTGTTCCAGCAGCTAGCCCCTCTAGTCTGGTAGTGTTTCAGTAGCTAGCTCCTCTAGTCTGGTAGTGTTCCAGCAGCTAGCCCCTCTAATCTGGTAGTGTTCCAGCAGCTAGCCCCTCTAGTCTGGTAGTGTTCCAGCAGCTCGCCCCTCTAGTCTGGTAGTGTTCCAGCAGCTAGCCCCTCTAGTCTCATAGTGTTTCAGTTAGCTAGCCCCTCTAGTCTGGTAGTGTTCCAGCAGCTAGTCCCTCTAGTCTGGTAGTGTTCCAGCAGCTAGCCCCTCTAATCTGACAGTGTTCCAGCAGCTAGCCCCTCTAGTCTGGTAGTGTTCCAGCAGCTAGCCCCTCTAGTCTGGTAGTGTTCCAGCAGCTAGCCCCTCTAGTCTGGTAGTGTTCCAGCAGCTAGCCCCTCTAGTCTGACAGCGTTCCAGCAGATAAACCCTCTAGTCTGACAGTGTTTCAGCAGCTAGCCCCTCTAGTCTGGTAATTTTCCAGCAGATAGACCCTCTAGTCTGACAGCGTTCCAGCAGATAGACCCTCCAGTCTGACAGTGTTTCAGCAGCTAGCCCCTCTAGTCTGACAATGTTCCAGCAGATAGCCCCTCTAGTCTAGTAGTGTTCCAACAGCTAGCCCTTCTAGTCTGACTGTGTTCCAGCAGCTAGCCCCTCTAGTCTGACAGGGTTCCAGCAGCTAGCCCCTCTAGTCTGACAGTGTTCCAGCAGCTAGCCTCTCTAGTCTGGTAGTGTTCCAGCAGCTAGCCCCTCTAGTCTGGTAGTGTTCCAGCAGCTAGCCCCTCTAGTCTGGTAGTGTTCCAGCAGATAGCCCCTCTAGTCTGGTAGTGTTCCAGCAGCTAGCTCCTCTAGTCTGACAGTGAGCAGCTAGCCCCTCTAGTCTGGTAGTGTTCCAGCAGCAAGCCCCTCTAGTCTGAGTGTTCCAGCAGCTAGCCCCTCTAGTCTGACAGTGTTCCAGCAGATAGCCCCTCTAGTCTGACAGTGTTCCAGCAGCTAGCCCCTCTAGTCTGGTAGTGTTCCAGCAGCTAGCCCCTCTAGTCTGACAGTGTTTCAGCAGCTAGCCCCTCTAGTCTGGTAGTGTTCCAGCAGCTAGCCCCTCTAGTCTGACAGTGTTCCAGCAGATAGACCCTCTAGTCTGACAGCGTTCCAGCAGATAGACCCTCCAGTCTGACAGTGTTTCAGCAGCTAGCCCCTCTAGTCTGGTAGTGTTCCAGCAGCTAGCCCCTCTAGTCTGGTAGTGTTCCAGCAGCTAGCCCCTCTAGTCTGACAGCGTTCCAGCAGATAGACCCTCTAGTCTGACAGCGTTCCAGCAGATAGACCCTCCAGTCTGACAGTGTTTCAGCAGCTATCCCCTCTAGTCTGGTAGTGTTCCAGCAGCTAGCCCCTCTAGTCTGACAGCGTTCCAGCAGATAGACCCTCTAGTCTGGTAGTGTTCCATCAGCTAGCCCCTCTAGTCTGGTAGTGTTCCAGCAGCTAGCCCCTCTAGTCTGGTAGTGTTCCAGCAGCTAGCCCCTCTAGTCTGACAGTGTTCCAGCCTGGAGACCCTCTAGTCTGACAGTGTTGCAGCAGCTAGCCCCTCTAGTCTGGTAGTGTTCCAGCAGCTATCCCCTCTAGTCTGGTAGTGTTTCAGTAGCTAGCCCCTCTAGTCTGGTAGTGTTCCAGCAGCTAGCCCCTCTAGTCTGGTAGTGTTCCAGCACCTAGCCCCTCTAGTCTGACAGTGTTCCAGCCTGGAGACCCTCTAGTCTGACAGTGTTGCAGCCTCTAGCCCCTCTAGTCTGGTAGTGTTCCAGCAGCTAGCCCCTCTAGTCTGGTAGTGTTCCAGCAGCTAGCCCTCTAGACTGACAGTGTTCCAGCAGCTAGCCCCTCTAGTCTGACAGTGTTCCAGCAGCTAGCACCTCTAGTCTGAGTGTTCCAGCAGCTAGCCCCTCGAGTCTGACAGTGTTCCAGCAGATAGCCCCTCTAGTCTGACAGTGTTCCAGCAGCTAGCCCCTCTAGTCTGACAGTGTTCCAGCAGATAGTCCCTCTAGTCTGACAGTGTTCCAGTAGCTAGCCCCTCTAGTCTGGTAGTGTTCCAGCAGCTAGCCCCTCTAGTCTGACAGTGTTCCAGCAGCTAGCCCTCTAGTCTGACAGTGTTCCAGCAGATAGTCCCTCTAGTCTGGTAGTGTTCCAGCAGCTAGCCCCTCGAGTCTGACAGTGTTCCAGCAGATAGCCCCTCTAGTCTGACAGTGTTCCAGCAGCTAGCCCCTCTAGTCTGACAGTGTTCCAGCAGCTAGCCCCTCTAGTCTGACAGTGTTCCAGCAGATAGTCCCTCTAGTCTGACAGTGTTCCAGTAGCTAGCCCCTCTAGTCTGGTAGTGTTCCAGCAGCTAGCCCCTCTAGTCTGACAGTGTTCCAGCAGCTAGCCCTCTAGTCTGGTAGTGTTCCAGCAGCTAGCCCCTCTAGTCTGGTAGTGTTCCAGCAGCTATCCCCTCTAGTCTGGTAGTGTTTCAGTAGCTAGCCACTCTAGTCTGACAGTGTTCCAGTAGCTAGCCCCTCTAGTCTGGTAGTGTTCCAGCAGCTAGCCCCTCTAGTCTGATAGTGTTCCAGCAGCTAGCCCTCTAGTCTGACAGTGTTCCAGCAGATAGTCCCTCTAGTCTCGTAGTGTTCCAGCAGCTAGCCCCTGTATTCTGGTAGTGTTCCAGCAGCTAGCCCCTCTAGTCTGGTAGTGTTCCAGCAGCTAGCCCCTGTATTCTGGTAGTGTTCCAGCAGCTAGCCCCTCTAGTCTGGTAGTGTTCCAGCAGCTAGCCCCTCTAGTCAGGTAGTGTTCCAGCAGCTAGCCCCTGTATTCTGGTAGTGTTCCAGCAGCTAGCCCCTCTAGTCTGGTAGTGTTCCAGCAGCTAGCCCTCTAGTCTGACAGTGTTCCAGCAGCTAGCCCCTGTATTCTGGTAGTGTTCCAGCAGCTAGCCCCTCTAGTCTGGTAGTGTTCCAGCAGCTAGCCCCTCTAGTCAGGTAGTGTTCCAGCAGCTAGCCCCTGTATTCTGGTAGTGTTCCAGCAGCTAGCCCCTCTAGTCTGGTAGTGTTCCAGCAGCTAGCCCTCTAGTCTGACAGTGTTCCAGCAGCTAGCCCCTCTTGTCTGGTAGTGTTCCAGCAGCTAGCCCCTCTAGTCTGACAGTGTTCCAGCAGATAGTCCCTCTAGTCTGACAGTGTTCCAGTAGCTAGTCCCTCTAGTCTGGTAGTGTTCCAGCAGCTAGCCCCTGTATTCTGGTAGTGTTCCAGTATTGTTTTTACAGACTGTATTATACTGTAATATTTACTATGGTGTTTTTGTTTTATTGTCTTTGACATAGGAGTGGGGGCTTTCGCCTTGAGGCAACCTACTGGACAAATACTTAAAGATCACATTTTCCACAACCTTTAGGTAGATAGGACTGTGGTCTGAACAGAGAGTTCAGAGCTTCTGCTCTTTTCTGTAACCTGTAAGGAACACAATATATGGTCTGTACTTGGCATGTAGGTTTCTCACTTATGGGTGGCACAAATTGGGATTTTGGGGAGGGGATTGGGCAGGTTATATGCAAATTCAATATACTAGTATTTCCATATATACTGTAGACTCAATTGTTTACTACAGTGTTTCTTTTCAGATAAAACTGTAATATTTTTTATAGTATTCTACAGTATACTACAACATTCTATAGTAAGTACTATACACGATCAAGTGACACTACAGCGTTTAGTATAATATTCTACACTATACTACAGAATTCTATAGTAAGTACTGTAGTATTGTTTCATTTGGGATTGAAGGAGTTTACTGCCTGGTAATGGCTCCGGAAGCTCTGGGTGCGATTAATCATGCCTTGCCCATACAGCATTAATCAAATGCCGCATCCAAGATCTTTCTGTTAAACGTCTCCTTCATGATGTGAATATGCGGTTCATTTTCTGACACAACGATACGCTCAATACGCTCCCATGTTAGTGAACAGCTAGCGAACAGAGGAATCTGTGTCTATCTTCATTGGAGAGGAGGATTTCGCCCGAGGGAGGACGGGAGGTTTGCAATTGAAATTAGGAAGATTAAATTCATTTACGACATGCCTGTCAAATCACTGGGGAGGCTGACTGAGCAGTGAGCACCCTGAAATGTGTGATACAACGACCACACGGTCGAGGGTAACCGAGATGGTCACAACACCTCCAGCACCATATATGGTCATATGGTGTTGAATTGAAGTGGTGGTACTGTGTATATGATACAGACTGACGCACAGGGAAGTGCTGATTGAGCGGGGAGTAGCTAGGGCTTTTAACAAACCCATTTATTTTTCAAGTGAGGATTTTTACAGCTTTTTTTAATTGGATTCTCCGCTAATTAATCGTAATTATATTCTAATGATGTGCGTGTCAGAGTAGTACATGATTCTGAGACAAAGTGATCATTTCAATGTCATTGAAGTTAATTCCACATGTCACCGCCATGAAACAGTGACTATGGAGCGATCAGGCGTGGCTGATCGGCTTGCTGCTTGACTAATACACTAATTCGACAAAGTCCAGTTTCAAAGGACGCATCCCAAATGGCACCCTATGGGCCCTGGCTAAAAGTACTGCACTATATAGTAAATAAGGATTTTACCCTGCTCTTAGCTTTAGCATAAACCAGCCATTCTAGAGAGTTAGAGTTGGAGAAGAAGTACGGACATTGGTATTAATGATCAATTGAGAGCGGCTTGGAGAGGGAACCCACAGCCACAGTTGTCCATTACCATTGAGTGGAAATCTATGAGTGTTAATGTGTAGGATAAAGCTAATGCAGCGTTGATGTTAGCATTAGTCAGCTGTTCAGAGCTTAAATGCTTAAGAGCTCCGTGAGGGCCCAATCATTCACTCTGTCGCAGATAGAGAGAGAGAGAAAGAGAGAGAGAGAGAAAGAGAGAGAGAGAAGAGAGTGATGAAGAGAGTGCGAGAAAGAGAGCAAGAGAAGAGAGTGATGAAGAGAGATAGAGAAGTGTGTGTGTGAGTTTGTGCAGGTATTCTGGAGAAGTGAAGTCACTCACCCCTCTCCCCAGACACAGAGAGGTGAGGACAGAGCCAAGGCCTTTGTCTTAATGAGGCCAGAGATGGCCCACGAGAGTCACACACACACACTTCTCCCCTCTCCCCTCACCTTCGGAGCAGCAGCTTGGGGTGGTTCTTGCTCTCCAGGTTGCGGTCGATGAGGTCAGAGAGCAGGTGCTTGAGGACATCGGTGGCGTACTCCAGTTTACTCTGCAGCATTGTCATGATGAGCGAGGCCACGTTGCCGCGGTCGCGCATGGAGAAGCCGCGCTGCGACTCGAGCGTGCGGATGAATGAGAGCAGGAAGACCTTGTTGTTGATGAGCTGGCCGAACAGCTTCAGGCCCTTCTCCACCTGCTCCTGTCTGTAGCCCGGCACCTGGGAGACAGGGAGGAGAAGAAGAGAGGAAAGGGAGGAGAGACGGATACGCTTAGATGACAATTTATTTATTTAACTAGGCAAGTCAGTTAAGAACAAATTCTTATTTTCAATGACAGCCTAGGAACATTGGTTTAACTGCCTTGTTCAGGGGCAGAATGACAGATTTTTACCTTGTCAGCTCAGGGAGTCCAACGCTCTAACCACTAACCTGCCGTCCCGTCAGAGGTGACACTTGTCTCAGATACAGAGACTGTTTGGGGTCAAGGTTTGGGGTCAGTCATGCATGCATACATTTTACACATGGGTGGTCCGGGGAATGGAATCCACTACCCTGGCATTACAAACACCACGCTCTACCAACTGAGATACAAAGGACCACATGGTCAGGCCAAACGCCTGGCCCAGGTCATGGGTGTAACATAACATCACAACATCCCTAGTCATTAGAGTAACATGAACCCAACACTAGAGGAATCAGACATCACTACATCCCTCGTCATTAGAGTAACATGAACCCAACACTAGAGGAATCAGACATCACTACATCCCTAGTCATTAGAGTAACATGAACCCAACACTAGAGGAATCAGACATCACTACATCCCTCGTCATTAGAGTAACATGGACCCAACACTAGAGGAATCAGACATCACTACATCCCTCGTCATTAGAGTAACATGAACCCAACACTAGAGGAATCAGACATCACTACATCCCTCGTCATTAGAGTAACATGGACCCAACACTAGAGGAATCAGACATCACTACATCCCTCGTCATTAGAGTAACATGAACCCAACACTAGAGGAATCAGACATCACTACATCCCTCATCATTAGAGTAACATGAACCCAACACTAGAGGAATCAGACATCACTACATCCTAGTCATTAGAGTAACATGAACCCAACACTAGAGGAATCAGACATCACTACATCCCTCGTCATTAGAGTTACATGGACCCAACACTAGAGGAATCAGACATCACTACATCCCTCGTCATTAGAGTAACATGGACCCTACACTAGAGGAATCAGACATCACTACACCCCTCGTCATTAGAGTAACATGGACCCAACACTAGAGGAATCAGACATCACTACATCCCTCGTCATTAGAGTAACATGGACCCTACACTAGAGGAATCAGACATCACTACACCCCTCGTCATTAGAGTAACATGGACCCAACACTAGAGGAATCAGACATCACTACATCCCTCGTCATTAGAGTAACATGGACCCAACACTAGAGGAATCAGACATCACTACATCCCTAGGCGTTAGAGTAACATGGACCCAACACTAGAGGAATCAGACATCACTACATCCCTCGTCATTAGAGTAACATGAACCCAACACTAGAGGAATCAGACATCACTACATCCCTCGTCATTAGAGTAACATGGACCCAACACTAGAGGAATCAGACATCACTACATCCCTCGTCATTAGAGTAACATGGACCCAACACTAGAGGAATCAGACATCACTACATCCCTCGTCATTAGAGTAACATGGACCCAACACTAGAGGAATCAGACATCACTACATCCCTCGTCATTAGAGTAACATGGACCCAACACTAGAGGAATCAGACATCCAGGGATAGACTATAGACTCTGACTGACTGTGGGGAAGAACTCATTCATGGCCTTGGCATCTCCCATTCCAGCCAAATCCATTATCACTCCACTGGCTCAATTCAAATCAAATCAAATTTTACTTGTCACATACACATGGTTAGCAGATGTTAATGCGAGTGTAGCGAAATGCTTGTGCTTCTAGTGCCGACAATGCAGTAATAACCAACCTAGATGTTAAGACCTGGTTCTCTCAAATGGCAGTCTGTTAAGACCTGGTTCTCTCAAATGACAGTCTGTTAAGACCTGGTTCTCTCAAATGACAGTCTGTTAAGACCTGGTTCTCTCACATGACAGTCTGTTAAGACCTGGTTCTCTCAAATGACAGTCTGTTAAGACCTGGTTCTCTCAAATGACAGTCTGTTAAGACCTGGTTCTCTCAAATGACAGTCTGTTAAGACCTGGTTCTCTCAAATGACAGTCTGTTAAGACCTGGTTCTCTCAAATGACAGTCTGTTAAGACCTGGTTCTCTCACATGACAGTCTGTTAAGACCTGGTTCTCTCACATGGCAGTCTGTTAAGACCTGGTTCTCTCAAATGGCAGTCTGTTAAGACCTGGTTCTCTCAAATGACAGTCTGTTAAGACCTGGTTCTCTCAAATGACAGTCTGTTAAGACCTGGTTCTCTCAAATGGCAGTCTGTTAAGACCTGGTTCTCTCAAATGACAGTCTGTTAAGACCTGGTTCTCTCAAATGACAGTCTGTTAAGACCTGGTTCTCTCAAATGACAGTCTGTTAAGACCTGGTTCTCTCAAATGACAGTCTGTTAAGACCTGGTTCTCTCAAATGACAGTTTGTTAAGACCTGGTTCTCTCAAATGGCAGTCTGTTAAGACCTGGTTCTCTCAAATGGCAGTTTGTTAAGACCTGGTTCTCTCAAATGACAGTTTGTTAAGACCTGGTTCTCTCAAATGACAGTGTGCTAATGATTACAGCCTGGAATGTGGTCATGGGAGGATATCTGGGAGAGTCAGCATGGGAGGATATCTGGGAGAGTCAGCATGGGAGGATATCTGGGAGAGTCAGCATGGGAGGATATCTGGGAGAGTCAGCATGGGAGGATATCTGGGAGAGCGAGGAGTTCTGCCGAGCACCTTTTTAAGGTGGAGTCATTTGAACCAAGTCTTTTGAGAGCCCTGCTTATTTCTTTGATTCCACAATATGAACGTTGTTCCCAGGCAAAGCTGACGCAAGATGAAAGCAGCGTGTGTGGTGTATTCCCCTCTACGGGCGGAAATTGTCCCCGCGCCATTTACGCTAGTCTAGTCAGTCGGCGTGCGATTTCCCGTTTTCATAAATTGCACCTACAGAGATGACATTTTTTGATCTGTCAGGATCGATTGGAGAGAGCAACGGTCTCTCTATGTGACGCGTCTGTCAGGGAGCACAAGTTTCCTCGCTGTCGCTTTCCATGAGGACACAGTAATCTGCAGTTCACACTGTGCAAAAGAAATTGTCCCACTGCAACCCCATAATAAAAACAACAGCCCTATTCAACATCCCACTGTAGCCCCATAATAAACAGCCCTATTCAACATCCCACTGTAGCCCCATAATAAAAACAACAGCCCTATTCAACATCCCACTGTAGCCCCATAATTAAACAGCCCTATTCAACATCCCACTGTAGCCCCATAATAAAAACAACAGCCCTATTCAACATCCCACTGTAGCCCCATAATTAAACAGCCCTATTCAACATCCCACTGTAGCCCCATAATAAAAACAACAGCCCTATTCAACATCCTACTGTAGCCCCATAATCAAACAGCCCTATTCAACATCCCACTGTAGCCCCATAATAAAAACAACAGCCCTATTCAACATCCCACTGTAGCCCCATAATAAAAACAACAGCCCTATTCAACATCCCACTGTAGCCCCATAATTAAACAGCCCTATTCAACATCCCACTGTAGCCCCATAATAAAAACAACAGCCCTATTCAACATCCCACTGTAGCCCCATAATCAAACAGCCCTATTCAACATCCCACTGTAGCCCCATAATAAAAACAACAGCCCTATTCAACATCCCACTGTAGCCCCATAATCAAACAGCCCTATTCAACATCCCACTGTAGCCCCATAATTAAACAGCCCTATTCAACATCCTACTGTAGTCCCATAATAAAAACAACAGCCCTATTCAACATCCCACTGTAGCCCCATAATAAAAACAACAGCCCTATTCAACATCCCACTGTAGCCCCAAAATCAAACAGCCCTATTCAACATCCCACTGTAGCCCCATAATTAAACAGCCCTATTCAACATCCCACTGTAGCCCCATAATTAAACAGCCCTATTCAACATCCCACTGTAGCCCCATAATCAAACAACAGCCCTATTCAACATCCCTCTTAATTAAACAACAGCCCTATTCAACATCCCACTGTAGCCTCATAATCAAACAGCCCTATTCAACATCCCACTGTAACCCCATAATAAAAACAACAGCCCTATTCAACATCCCACTGTAGCCTCATAATTAAACAGCCCTATTCAACATCCCACTGTAGCCTCATAATAAACAGCCCTATTCAACATCCCACTGTAGCCCCATAATAAACAGCCCTATTCAACATCCCACTGTAGCCTCATAATTAAACAGCCCTATTCAACATCCCACTGTAGCCTCATAATAAACAGCCCTATTCAACATCCCACTGTAGCCCCATAATAAACAGCCCTATTCAACATCCCACTGTAACCCCATAATAAACAGCCCTATTCAACATCCCACTGTAGCCCCATAATAAAAACAACAGCCCTATTCAACATCCCACTGTAGCCTCATAATAAACAGCCCTATTCAACATCCCACTGTAACCCCATAATAAACAGCCCTATTCAACATCCCACTGTAGCCCCATAATAAACAGCCCTATTCAACATCCCACTGTAGCCCCATAATCAAACAGCCCTATTCAACATCCCACTGTAGCCCCATAATAAACAGCCCTATTCAACATCCCACTGTAGCCCCATAATAAACAGCCCTATTCAACATCCCACTGTAACCCCATAATTAAACAGCCCTATTCAACATCCCACTGTAGCCTCATACTTAAACAGCCCTATTCAACATCCCACTGTAGCCCCATAATAAAAACAACAGCCCTATTCAACATCCCACTGTAGCCTCATACTTAAACAGCCCTATTCAACATCCCACTGTAGCCCCATAATAAAAACAACAGCCCTATTCAACATCCCACTGTAGCCCCATAATAAAAACAACAGCCCTATTCAACATCCCACTGTAACCCCATAATAAACAGCCCTATTCAACATCCCACTGTAACCCCATAATAAACAGCCCTATTCAACATCCCACTGTAGCCCCATAATAAACAGCCCTATTCAACATCCCACTGTAGCCCCATAATTAAACAGCCCTATTCAACATCCCACTGTAACCCCATAATAAACAGCCCTATTCAACATCCCACTGTAGCCCCATAATTAAACAGCCCTATTCAACATCCCACTGTAGCCCCATAATTAAACAGCCCTATTCAACATCCCACTGTAACCCCATAATAAACAGCCCTATTCAACATCCCACTGTAGCCCCATAATTAACAGCCCTATTCAACATCCCACTGTAACCCCATAATTAAACAGCCCTATTCAACATCCCACTGTAGCCCCATAATTAAACAGCCCTATTCAACATCCCACTGTAACCCCATAATTAAACAGCCCTATTCAACATCCCACTGTAACCCCATAATTAAACAGCCCTATTCAACATCCCACTGTAGCCCCATAATAACAGCCCTATTCAACATCCCACTGTAGCCCCATAATAAACAGCCCTATTCAACATCCCACTGTAGCCCCATAATAAACAGCCCTATTCAACATCCCACTGTAGCCCCATAATAAAAACAACAGCCCTATTCAACATCCCACTGTAGCCCCATAATAAAAACAACAGCCCTATTCAACATCCCACTGTAGCCCCATAATAAAAACAACAGCCCTATTCAACATCCCACTGTAGCCCCATAATAAACAGCCCTATTCAACATCCCACTGTAACCCCATAATAAACAGCCCTATTCAACATCCCACTGTAACCCCATAATTAAACAGCCCTATTCAACATCCCACTGTAACCCCATAATAAACAGCCCTATTCAACATCCCACTGTAACCCCATAATAAACAGCCCTATTCAACATCCCACTGTAGCCCCATAATTAAACATCAGCCCTATTCAACATCCCACTGTAGCCCCATAATTAAACAGCCCTATTCAACATCCCACCTACTGATTACTATCACAAAATCAGGAGAAAAGTTAGGCATCCATTTTCCATATTCTCTGAGGAAAAATCCAATGTATATCTTCTTGAGATTTAACAGGTAGGCCCAGAGTCATCGCTAATATTAGTACATTTGAGTCATTGAGACATTAGCTCTAATCCTTTTATAAAGAGAGAGAGAGATTCAGCCCAATCAAATTCACTCTACAAACTATGAATATGTACTGTAGGAGATTGCCCATCCACACTTTATTTGCTCCAAGCCCAATAAGGGCTATTTCCTGTACCATCTCCCACATCAATAACAATTAACCAGCTATCACCAGCCAGAGATGAGCCCACTGCTACTTTCATTAGGTTTCATTTCACATTAAACTCCCTCATATAACGGGACATTTATACCCATTAAAACATCATTAATTTTTCTTATAACGGGGAATTCTCATCAGGCACCCGCATGGTCGACTCTGAGCCTGTGAAATCGGCGCCTCGCAGCTAGAAGTTGTTCAATTATCACTGTCCATCACTGTTATTAGGGAATAAATAACTAGCTTGTCAGTTCAGAGTTGATTTGCTTTTCTCTCCGCTATACTTTTAATTTGTCCTCGACTCTGAGAAACCGTCTTGTCACATGTTGTTACCATTACTAACAAGAGATTTGACTGAACTACTGCGTCAAGCACTAATGAGAGACAGTGTTATTTGTTTACAGAGCGTGAGCACAAACAACGACAGCTTTAATTCTGCCCGTAACCCCACTGTACCTTTAATTTACTTGTATACTTTTTAATTAGAATGCATTGATGGAAACCACTTTGAGATATGCGTATTGTTCTACGTCAGGTATTTAACGAGGAACAATGTTCAGGACCTAAACTGAAGTGAAATTCAGTCAGGCAGATGATAGGGCAGCCGTTGTGATATTTGGTCAGGCAGTTGACAGGGCAGCTCTTACCTCCAGGTCCCTGAGAACAGGGTGCTCCTCTATGCCAGGGAAGAGGACCCTCATGGTGTAGGTCCTGTAGTCCAGGAAGGGGATGCCCACTCCGTCCAGGTCACTGGTCAACTCATGGATGTCTGTCTGCAGCTCGGCAAAGGCTGAGGGGATAAACGGACAAACAGTCTCCTTAAAGGTAGAGTCAGCGACATGACGTATAGTTGAAGTCGGAAGTTTACATACACCTCAGCCAAATACATTTAAACTCAGTTTTTCACAATTCCTGACATTTAATCGTAGTAAAAATACCCTGTCTTAGGTCAGTTAGGATCACCACTTCATTTTAAGAATGTGAAATATCATCATAATGGGGTCAAAAGTTTACATACACTCAATTAGTATTTGGTAGCATTGTCTTCGAATTGTTTAACTTGGGTCAAATGTTTTGGGTAGCCTTCCACAAGCTTCCCACAATAAGTTGGGTGAATTTTGGCCCATTCCCCCTGACAGAGCTGGTGTAACCGAGTCAGGTTTGTAGGCCTCCTTGCTCGCACAGGCTTTTTCAGTTCTGCCCACACATTTTCTATAGAATTGAGGTCAGGGCTCTGTGATGACCACTCCAATACCTTGACTTTGTTGTCCTTAAGCCATTTTCCACAACTTTGGAAGTATGCTTGGGATCATTGTCCATATATCCACATAATTTTCCTACCTTATGACGTCATCTATTTTCTGAAGTGCACCAGTCCCTCCTGCAGCAAAACACCCCCACAACATGATGCTGCCACCCCCATGCTTCACGGTTGGGATGGTGTTCTTCGGCTTGCAAGCCTCCCCTTTTTTCCTCCAAACATAACAATGGTCATTATGGCCGTTATGGCCATTTTTGTTTCATCAGACCATAGGAAATTTCCCCAAAAAGTTTGATCTTTGTCCCCATGTGCAGTTGCAAACCATAGTCTGGCTTTTTTATGGCAGTTTTGGAGCAGTGGCTTCTTCCTTGCTGGCCGGCCTTTCAGGTTATGTCGATATAGGGCTCGTTTTTACTGTGGATATAGATACTTTTGTACCTGTTTCCTCCAGCATCTTCACAAGGTCCTTTTCTGTTGTTCTGGGATTGATTTGCACTTTTCACACCAAACTATGTTTATCTCTAGGAGACAGAACGCGTCTCCTTCCTGAGCGGTATGATGGCTGCGTGGTCCCTTGGTGTTTATACTCGCGTACTATTGTTTGTACAGATGGACGTGGTACCTTCAGGCATTTGGAAATGACTCCCAAGGATGAACCAGACTTGTGGAGGTCTACATTTTTTTCCTGAGGTCTTGGCTGATTTCTTTTGATTTTCCCATGATGTCAAGCAAAGAGGCACTGAGTTTTGAAGGTAGGCCTTGAACTATATCCACAGGTACACCTCCAATTGACTCAAATTATGTCAATTAGCCTATTAGAAGCTTCTAAAGCCATGACATAATTTTCTGGTATTTTCCGAGCTGTTTAAAGGCACAGCCAAGTTAGTGTATGTAAACTTCTGACCCACTGGAATTGTGATACAGTGACTTATAATTGAATTAATCTGTCTGTAAACAATTGTTGGAAAAATTCCTTGTGAATGCACAAAGTAGATGTCCTAACCGACTTGCCAAAACTGTAGTTTGTTAACAAGACATTTGTAGTGTGGTTGAAAAACGAGTTTTAATGACTCCAACCTAAGTGTATTTACACTTCCGACTTCAACTGTAGATACACAGAGTAAAGAGCATATTGGGTCAATTTCCGCAACAACGAAGAGCTTTGGAGCGTGAGGCTAAACTTCTCCACTGTTTCTGTCCCGTGGGTACCACGTTGTAACAGCAGGAGGTGAACCCGTGCACACGTGCAGATACTGTGTGTAACTGTGTGAGAGCGATGTCTTGCATCTTGTCCATCACAAACTGTGGTGCTGCTCATGCAATGGCATTTCGCTGACTCTATTGACAGTGTTGGAAAAAGTACTCAATCATCATACTTGAGTAAAAGCAAAGATACCTTAATAAAAATGACATCATTGACAAATGAAACGTGTTTATTGAGTACACCAGATCAGAGACAGTAGGGATGACCTGGGATTGTTCTCTTGATAAGTGTGTGAATTGGAATTTTACTTTTGGGTGTCATGGAAAATGTATGGAGTACAATTAATAATGTGAATCCTTACCCTCTTTACACTCCAGGGCCACACGAGACTCTAGGTTGTCCATCTGCATCTGCAGCCTCTTCAGGGTGAGGTCGCTCTCGCGTGACTTGCGTTTATATGCAATGAGCACTATCACAATGAAGAGGATGAGCAGGGCACCGGCGCCGGCGATGCTGATGATGGCCGTGCTGCTCAGCGGACTGTCTGACGTGATGTGGACCACGCCTGGGGAGAACTCGATGCCGCCCACACGGGCCTGGGGTGGGAGAGACAGGGGAGAGGGGTTAGAGACAGGGGAGAAGGGGGAGAGAGATGGGAGAGGGGGGAAAGGGAGGAGAGACAGGGGAGAGCGGTTAGAGACAGGGGAGAGGGGGGAGAGAGATGGGAGAGGGGGAAAGGGGGGAGAGACAGGGGAGAGGGGGAAGAGAGATGGGAGAGGGGGGAAAGGGAGGAGAGACAGGGGAGAGGGGTTAGAGACAGGGGAGAGATGGGAGAGGGGGAAGGGGGGAGAGACAGGGAAGAGGGGGAAGAGAGATGGGAGAGGGGGGAAAGGGGGGAGAGACAGGGGAGAGGGGTTAGAGACAGGGGAGAGGGGGGAGAGAGATGGGAGAGGGGGAAAGGGAGGAGAGACAGGGAGAGGGGTTAGAGACAGGGGAGAGGGGGAGAGAGATGGGAGAGGGGGAAAGGGGGAGAGACAGGGGAGAGGGGGAGAGAGAGGAGAGAAGGCGTGAGAGACAGGGGAGAGGGGTAGAGACAGTGGAGAGGGGGGAGAGACAGGGGAGAGGGGGGAGAGAGAGGAGAGAAGGCGTGAGAGACAGTGGAGAGGGGTAGAGACAGTGGAGAGGGGGGAGAGACAGGGGAGAGGAGAAAAGGGGTTATTGTGTGGACGCACTGAGACCGTGGTTCTGAAGGTTTTGTCTTTGTGAACCTCCTGGGTGGTGTCATCAGAAACGTTGTATTCCAATGGTTATTGTGAAACAAAACTGCATAAGTGGTTTATGAAATGAGACACAATTGTGAATCAGCGGGAATAAAATGCATCTTGAATGGTCCACTGTTATAAACATGAATAAAACAGAGCAGAGAGACATATTGCCTTGATGTCTGTTTGTCTGTCCCTCTTTCTGTCCTGATTTTTGTCTGTCTCTATTTTTACGGTAATGTCTCTCTGGTCTGAAGGCCTGTCTCTCTGGCTCTATTTTACAGTAATACGTCTGGTATCCTGTCGCTCTGTCTGTCTCGCTCTATTTTACGGTATTGCGTCTGGTAGCCTGTCTCTGTCTGTCTTTATTTTACGGTATTGCGTCTGGTAGCCTGTCCCTGTCTGAGTGGCTCTATTTTACGGTAATGCGTCTGGTAGCCTTTCTCTCTGTCTGTCTCGCTCTATTTTACGGTATTGCGTCTGGTAGCCTGTCTCTGTCTGTCTTTATTTTACGGTATTGCTTCTGGTAGCCTGTCTCTGTCTGGCTTTATTTTACGGTATTGCGTCTGGTTGCCTGTCCCTGTCTGAGTGGCTCTATTTTACGGTAATGCGTCTGGTAGCCTTTCTCTCTTCTTCTGCTGCCCATCAATCATTGGTCCAGGTGGCAGAGCAGGAAGCGTCTCAGAACCACAAATGGAACCTTTATTGAGTTTGTGCCTGCCTCATCCCTCTTATTGAAACGGTTATTTGTTGTTTCTCTGTTTGAATGTTGAGAGTGGACAGTATAACCCAATGGTCCGATTAGATTATAGTCTGGGCCTGGCCCGGGACAGCAGGAGGGTGGGTGGGGGGGTTGGAATGGGGACCGGTGTGTGTGTGTTGGTGTGTGTTTGTGTGTGTGTGTGTGTGTGCGTGTGTGTGCGTGCGTGCGTGTGTGCGTGTGCGTGCGTGCGCGTGCGTGCGTGCGTGCGTGCGTGTGTGTGTGTGTGTGTGTGTGTGTGCGTGCGTGCGTGCGTCACTCACCAAGACTTTGTGTCGCCCTGTCAGGTTGGGCGACTCACACAGCAGCTGGTTGTCTGACACGGTCAACAGACAAGGTTTATCACCAATCAGAACCGTGTAGTTCAGCTTGCCGTTATTACCGTTGGTATTGGTGGGAGGGAGGAAGTTCCGCCCCTGAGAAACAGGAAGGAAATGGCATTGGACTGGGTAAGGTATTGTTTTGTATAAATGGTATGCATACATTGATATAACTAGACTATGTAGACTATAAACATGTAACTAAACTGTATGCAGAAGTGTGTTATGTATGGAGAGAGAGAGAGCAGAGAGAGAGAGAGAGAGAGAGCAGAGAGAGAGAGAGAGACAGGAACAAGTCCCCCTTCACCTTCAGTATAATGGGGGAGCCAGGCTTGAGCTCCAGCACCCCAGACACATGGAGGGGTTCGAACTCGGGGTTGGGGTAGTAGATGAACGGCGTGTTGTTGAGGGCCAGCACTGCCTGCACGTCATCCAGGATGAAGCCAAACTCATCGGGCCGCGCTGGCACCTCCCTCTGCCTGCCCAGGCTGATGGGCAGCTCTGGGGCCTGGCACAGCATGGACGTGGGGCTGAACACCTGGCATATCTGTTGGCAGAGAGCAGAGGGGACAGGGTGATGAGTATGGACGACAACGCTATTTTATGTTATTATAGTATGTTTATTTTATAGTGGGACAGATACACGGATACATGATGCATGGTCAGTAATAGTTATATTAGTATTGATACATGATACATGGTCAGTAATAGTTATATTAGTATTGATACATGGTCAGTAGTAGTTATATTAGTATTGATACATGGTCAGTAATAGTTATGTTAGTATTGATACATGATACATGGTCAGTAATAGTTATATTAGTATTGATACATGGTCAGTAATAGTTATATTAGTATTGATACATGGTCAGTAATAGTTTATGTTAGTATTAGTTATATTAGTATTGATACATGGTCAGTAATAGTTATATTAGTATTGATACATGGTCAGTAATAGTTATATTAGTATTGATACATGATACATGGTCAGTAGTAGTTATATTAGTATTGATACATGGTCAGTAATAGTTATATTAGTATTGATACATGATACATGGTCAGTAATAGTTATATTAGTATTGATACATGGTCAGTAGTAGTTATATTAGTATTGATACATGGTCAGTAATAGTTATATTTATGGTATTGTTATGTTACATGATACATGGTCAGTAATAGTTATATTAGTATTGATACATGGTCAGTAATAGTTATGTTAGTATTGATACATGGTCAGTAATAGTTATATTAGTATTATTGATACATGGTCAGTAATAGTTATATTATGGTATTGTTATATTAGTATTGATACATGGTCAGTTATAGTTATGTTAGTATTGATACATGGTCAGTAATAGTTATGTTAGTATTGATACATGGTCAGTAATAGTTATGTTAGTATTGATACATGGTCAGTAATAGTTATGTTAGTATTGATACATGGTCAGTAATAGTTATGTTAGTATTGATACATGGTCAGTAATAGTTATGTTAGTATTGATACATGGTCAGTAATAGTTATGTTAGTATTGATACATGATACATGGTCAGTAATAGTTATATTAGTATTGATACATGGTCAGTAATAGTTATATTAGTATTGATACATGGTCAGTAATAGTTATGTTAGTATTGATACATGGTCAGTAATAGTTATGTTAGTATTGATACATGGTCAGTAATAGTTATGTTAGTATTGATACATGGTCAGTAATAGTTATATTAGTATTGATACATGGTCAGTAATAGTTATGTTAGTATTGATACATGGTCAGTAGTAGTTATGTTAGTATTGATACATGGTCAGTAATAGTTATGTTAGTATTGATACATGGTCAGTAGTAGTTATGTTAGTATTGATACATGGTCAGTAGTAGTTATGTTAGTATTGATACATGGTCAGTAATAGTTATATTAGTATTGATACATGGTCAGTTATAGTTATGTTAGTATTGATACATGGTCAGTAATAGTTATGTTAGTATTGATACATGGTCAGTAGTAGTTAGTTATATTTATGGTATTGTTATAGTATGATACATGGTCAGTAATAGTTATGTTAGTATTGATACATGGTCAGTAATAGTTATGTTAGTATTGATACATGGTCAGTAATAGTTATATTAGTATTGATACATGGTCAGTTATAGTTATGTTAGTATTGATACATGGTCAGTAATAGTTATGTTAGTATTGATACATGGTCAGTAATAGTTATATTAGTATTGATACATGATACATGGTCAGTAATAGTTATGTTAGTATTGATACATGGTCAGTAGTAGTTATGTTAGTATTGATACATGGTCAGTAATAGTTATGTTAGTATTGATACATGGTCAGTATATAGTTATGTTAGTATTGATACATGGTCAGTAATAGTTATGTTAGTATTGATACATGGTCAGTAGTGGTTATGTTAGTATTGATACATGGTCAGTAATGGTTATGTTAGTATTGATACATGGTCAGTAATAGTTATATTAGTATGTTAGTATTGATACATGGTCAGTAATAGTTATATTAGTATATTAGTATTGATACATGGTCAGTAGTGGTTAGTATTGATACATGGTCAGTAGTGGTTAGTATTGATACATGGTCAGTAGTGGTTATGTTAGTATTGATACATGGTCAGTAGTGGTTATGTTAGTATTGATACATGGTCAGTAGTGGTTATGTTAGTATTGATACATGGTCAGTAGTGGTTATGTTAGTATTGATACATGGTCAGTAGTAGTTATGTTAGTATTGATACATGGTCAGTAGTGGTTATGTTAGTATTGATACATGGTCAGTAGTGGTTATATTAGTATTGATACATGGTCAGTGATGGTTATATTAGTATATTAGTATTGATAGGAGTCCCAGGAGGCTGCTGAGTGGAGAACGTGTCATAATAATGGCTGGAACAGAGCTTATAGAACGGCATTTGATCCCATTCCACAGATTCCGCTCCAGTCATTACCACAAGCCCGTTCTCCACAATTAAGGTGCAACTAACCTCCTGTTTTAAATACATGCTTTTGGGCTTCACTGCATTCACTTGTCAGCATTTGGAAGTCATGGTGTGAAACAACTCTACCTAACAGGCCCTATGTTAGACAGACCTCCCGTAGGCCAGTCTGCAGTCAGTCTACAGTCATTACGGTCCCTTTCATATGACAGGTTTACATGTCAGTCAGAGCCCTGGAAGAGATGGCATCTAATCCATTCAACGTTATGGCCGCCACCTACTGGAGTG
>NC_088238.1:13795441-13797941 GCF_036934945.1 Oncorhynchus masou masou | reverse complement strand
CTCTCTGGGCCACTATATCTCTCTCTGTAACACCCTCTCTCTGGGCCACTATCTATCTCTCTCTGTAGCTCTCTCTCTGGGCCACTATATCTCTCTCTGTAGCTCTCTCTCTAAAGCTCTCTCTCTCTGGGCCACTATATCTCTCTCTCTGTGTAGCTCTCTCTCTGGGCCACTATATATCTCTCTCTGTAGCTCTCTCTGAAGCTCTCTCTCTCTGGGCCACTATCTCTCTCTCTCTCTGTAGCTCTCTCTGGGCCACTATATTCTCTCTCTCTGTAGCTCTCTCTCTCTGAAGCTCTCTCTCTCTGGGCCACTATAGCTCTCTCTCTCTCTGTAGCTCTCCCTCTGGGCCACTATATATATCTCTCTGTAGCTCTCTCTCTGAAGCTCTCTCTTCTGGGCCACTATATATCTCTCTCTGTAGCTCTCTCTCTGTAGCTCTCTCACTCTGGGCCACTATATCTCTCTCTCTGTAGCTCTCTCTCTGTAGCTCTCTCTCTCTGGGCCACTTATATCTCTCTCTCTGTAGCTCTCTCTCTGGGCCACTATATCTCTCTCTGTAACTCTCTTTCTCTGGGCCACTATCTCTCTCTCTCTCTGTAGCTCTCTCTCTGGGCCACTATGAAATAAATAAAAAATATTTAAAAAGGTTGTATGCAACAAAATATCACTGCTCTCTCTCTCTCTGTAGCTCTCTCTCTAAAGCTCTCTCTCTGGGCCACTATATCTCTCTCTCTCTGTAGCTCTCTCTCTGGGAAGCTCTCTCTCTCTGGGCCACTGGGCCACTCTCTCTCTCTGTAGCTCTCCCTCTGGGCCACTATATCTCTCTCTGTAGCTCTCTCTCTCTCTCTCTCTCTCTGGGCCACTATATATCTCTGTCTGTAGCTCTCTCTCTGTAGCTCTCTCCCTCTGGGCCACTATATCTCTCTCTCTGTAGCTCTCTCTCTGTAGCTCTCTCTCTCTGGGCCACTATATCTCTCTCTCTGTAGCTCTCTCTCTCTGGGCCACTATATCTCTCTCTGTAACTCTCTCTCTCTGGGCCACTATCTCTCTCTCTCTCTCTCTGTAGCTCTCTCTCTCTGGGCCACTATATATCTCTCTCTCTCTGTAGCTCTCTCTCTAAAGCTCTCTCTGGGCCACTATATCTCTCTCTCTCTGTAGCTCTCTCTCTGGGCCACTATCTCTCTCTCTCTCTGTAGCTCTCTCTCTGGGCCACTATATCTCTCTCTCTGTAGCTCTCTCTCTAAATCTCTCTCTCTCTGGGCCACTATATCTCTCTCTCTCTCTGTAGCTCTCCTCTGGGCCACTATATATCTCTCTCTGTAGCTCTCTCTCTGAAGCTCTCTCTCTCTGGGCCACTATATATCTCTCTCTGTAGCTCTCTCTCTCTGTAGCTCTCTCCCTCTGGGCCACTATATATCTCTCTCTGTAGCTCTCTCTCTGTAGCTCTCTCTCTCTGGGCCACTATATCTCTCTCTCTGTAGCTCTCTCTCTGTAGCTCTCTCCCTCTGGGCCACTATATCTCTCTCTCTGTAGCTCTCCCTCTGGGCCACTATATCTCTCTCTCTGTAGCTCTCTCTCTCTGGGCCACTATATCTCTCTCTCTGTAGCTCTCTCTCTCTGTAGCTCTCTCTCTCTGGGCCACTATATCTCTCTCTCTGTAGCTCTCTCTCTGTAGCTCTCTCTCTGAAGTTCTCTCTCTCTGGGCCACTATATCTCTCTCTCTTTAATATTCTGTCTCTTGTTACGACTTGGAGAAAATCAACAGTGTGGTAGGTGGCAGAACACACAATGAGGGCCTCTAGCAAAACTTTCCCACCTGGAGAATCTCTCTGAGGCATTTCACATCTCCACTGTAACCTCTGCTACACGGTCCGCCACGTAAACAAATCCCCCTCTGAGCAAAACCTGTCATTTTAATTGGTTCCTCACGACGGCGGTACATCAAACCAGACAAATCATGGGGGGTGCGGCTGACCCGGTGTCGGCGCCTGCGTCACACGTCTGTAACTGCAGAGAACGCTGTGTGTTTGTGTGTGTGAGAGTGAATTGGCCAGATAGTGGGGAAGCGGACAAGTATTTTCAAAACAAGCATGGTTATATATAAATATCGCCCAGGCAGTATCAAAATGATTGCAAAGATCATAGTCGAAAATGAGAAACTGGGACGTGGCAAATTAACTTGGCGAATATACAGGGTTTTGATTCAAGGGGGCTTTTGAAATGCGGCCATCTGTACTTGGAGCAACAATGGCTCCCTACGCTTCTATTGGAGCACAGCTGCAGAACGGTGGCGGTCTCTTCGATGGACCAGGAAGATAGCATTACTGCCTTTTGTCTCTCCCCATGCCTTTCAATCAGACCTCAGATCAGATCGCAGGGCTGGTTAGGGAACTCCCATGGGTACTGTGGTTCCAGGGGGAATCTGATAGTTTGGTTTATGTATGGTTCACCTCACGTTGAAACTCATGATCTTTTTGTTTTCTGTCGGGGTGGAGAG
>NC_088238.1:13670441-13790441 GCF_036934945.1 Oncorhynchus masou masou | reverse complement strand
ATCTGGGCAAGAGAAAGACGTATTCTTAACAACAATAGACTGATAGCTTCCTACGAGTTTACTTTACCAGGTCATGTTGTCACTTGCAGCAACGACCTGGCCTGGGGAACTGCTACAGGGGAGAGGAGATTCATGATCCAGTTGGTTATGATGGTGTTTAGCAGCGCTGCTGTTATTAGCCTTACAGTCAAAAACCTAGTGTCATAAATCTTTCTGAATGACACGGTGTTGATGATAACTATATTAATGACAGCAGCTGTCTGTCTCTCCATGCAGCCCAATTAGTCAGAAGGCCCATAATGCAGTGTGGTAAAGTCTCCACCACGCATTGAGCATGAAACCCCCTCTCCTTCACATGATGATAACTCTACAGTATATTCCTCATTCATCTGACTTTGGTGTAAAAGACAAGAGTCTGGGCTTCATCCCAAATGGCACCCTATTCCATATATAGTGCACTACTTTGGACCAGAGAGTAGCATTTGGGACGAAACCTTAATCTGGATCAGAAGCAGTACAGTGCTATCTCCAGGGCAGTGTGTAGGGTCTTAGTTAGAGGGCTTGTTAACCGGTCCTGATTAAAAACCCACTCAGCATGGCTGTCATGAGGAAGCTTCCCAATGGCGCACGATAACGCCAGCCAACGATATCTGCTGCCAGCCAATTAGATTAAGCTATTCCCCGCGCTCGCCCCGTTTTGGCCGGGTGAGGTCATCACGCGAGCCGCGGCCAAGGCAATGCCCGGGCAGATCTCATATGAGGGATTAGGTGTGTGCAACCCAGTGTTTGGTTGAGTGAGTGAGTGAGTGAGTGAGTGAGTGAGTGAGTGAGTGAGTGAGTGAGTGAGTGAGTGAGTGAGTGAGTGAGAGTGAGTGAGTGAGTGAGTGAGTGAGTGAGTGAGAGAGAGAGAGAGAGAGAGAGAGAGAGAGAGAGAGAGAGAGAAAGCAAGGAGGGTGAGGGGAGAGAGGGAGAGGGAGAGAGAGAGAGAGAAAGCAAGGAGAGGGAGAGAGAGAGAGCAGAAAGAGAGCAGAGAGAGACATTGAACAGTCTACACACAGAGTGGCTAACTCATAAAGGAGAGTTGGTCTATGTGACTAACTCATAAAGGAGTGTTGGTCTACACACAGAGTGGCTAACTCATAAGGGAGAGTTGGTCTACACACAGCATAACTAACTCATAAAGGAGAGTTGGTCTACACACAGAGTGGCTAACTCATAAAGGAGAGTTGGTCTATGTGACTAACTCATAAAGGAGAGTTGGGAACAGAGTGGCTAACTCATGTTGGTCTACACACAGCATGACTAACTCATAAAGAGGGTCTACACACAGACTAACTCATAAAGGAGAGTTGGTCACACAGCATGACTAACTCATAAAGGAGAGTTGGTCTACACACAGCATCACTAACTCATAAAGGAGAGTTGGTCTACGTAACTAACTCATAAAGGAGAGTTGCTCTACGTGACTAACTCATAAAGGAGAGTTGGTCTACATGACTAACTCATAAAGGAGAGTTGGTCTACACACAGCATGACTAACTCATAAAGGAGAGTTGGTCTACACACGTGACTAACTCATAAAGGAGTGTTGGTCTACACACAGCGTGACTAACTCATAAAGGAGAGTTGGTCTACACACAGCATGACTAACTCATAAAGGAGAGTTGATCTACACACAGTGTGACTAACTCATAAAGGAGAGTTGGTCTACACACAGTGTGACTAACTCATAAAGGAGTGTTGGTCTACACACAGCATGACTCATAAAGGAGAGTTGGGAGGTGTCAACAGTTATTCTGATCACCTAATATATTGATCTGTTAGATGTTCCACTGTAGCAGACATTTATCCAAGTTTTAACTGATTGATTAGTGTTGGCCCCTAATAGTTTTTGTCCCATAGGCCAGCTGCTGAATGTATGAAATGGACACACTGTCCAGGACCTCCAATCCATCTCTGCCAAATAAAGCACCTCCAGGTCCCAATGGGAAAGCTGAGCTATCATTAATTAATAGCTTTGTGCTGTGTCATTCTCCCCTGCCAAATAGTGATCTCCCACTAGGGTTAGAGGTCTCATAATCAATGCTCTGTGGAGGGCATTCCTCACTGACAGGCTAGGGCCCCTCTCAGGGGAATGGAGGTACAGTCGCCAAAGTGTGTGTGTGTGTGCGTGTGTGTGTGTGCGTGCGTGCATGCATGCGTGCGTGTGTGTGCGTGTGTGTGCGTGTGTGCGTGTGCGTGTTTGTGTGTGTGTGTGTGCGTGCGCGTGCGTGCGCGTGTGTGTGCGTGTGCGTTTGAGAGAGAGAGAGAGAGAGAAACAGCGTCTGATGGTAATCCATATCTATTTCGCTAGTTATTTAGGGACAGTTGTGAATACTGACAACTTAGCTTATATCCCTATCTACAAACATTAAGGCATGATCAGAATACAGTGAGTTATCAGGTATGCCAGACCCTTGGGTCTATAATGATGAGTTCAGTTGGGTTGGTGTTGCTATACGGATACAGTGCTGTCCAATTAGAGACGCTGAAAAAGTAACCGCCAGCCAATGGGAAAATAAAGTGGAGGGAGGGGCAGTGTTATCTCACTGCATGACTGGCTTGGCCGCAGTTCATAATAGACAGTACATCAACTAACTGTCACTGGTCCTGAAATAATATAGTCTGTCCCCTGCTGATGTGGTGATGGAATAGGGAAACCCTGTGGGAACAATCTACTGCAACACAATGCATGCAATTAACAGACACTGCAATGCATTATGGATCTTTTCCATCTAGCACGGAGGAGAGAGAGACGGCGGGAGAGAGAGAGAGGAGATAAAGAGAGAGAGAGAGAGAGAGAGAGAGAGAGAGAGAGAGAGAGAGAGAGAGAGAGAGAGAGAGAGAGAGAGAGAGAGAGATGATGGGTCTCTTTTCATTAGCGGGATGAGCAGTTGATTAGATTTGTGTCTTTGACAAGCTAATTGACGGTTGGTGGAGTCAGATACTAAATCACTCTCTCCCTTTCTGTCTCTTCTGTATCTGGAGAAGGAGTGATGATTATTCATGGAGAGATGTCACTGTAATGAGCAGCATTAGAATGCATTAAGGGCCGAGGGCTGGGCTGAGGGGCCTTAAAAAGCCCCCCATCATCACAGAGTGACAGTGTTATGGGTACGTGAGAGGGCTTCAATATGCTCCTGTTACAGCCAGGCAAGGCATTATGCACAGACAGAACAGGGGAAAAAATCCATGCTAGATTCAGACCAGGACAGCGGACTGGCCACCGGCCGGTGGGCTGGTCAACCTCTGGACCGGTGGGCTGGTCAACCTCTGGACCGGTGGGCTGGTCAACCTCTGGACCGGTGGGCTGGTCAACCTCTGGACCGGTGGGCTGGTCAACCTCTGGACCGGTGGGCTGGTCAACCTCTGGACCGGTGGGCTGGTCAACCTCTGGACCGGTGGGCTGGTCAACCTCTGGACCGGTGGGATGGTCAACCTCTGGACCGGTGGGCTGGTCAACCTCTGGACCGGTGGGCTGGTCAACCTCTGGACCGGTGGGCTGGTCAACCTCTGGACCGGTGGGCTGGTCAACCTCTGGACCGGTGGGCTGGTCAACCTCTGGACCGGTGGGCTGGTCAACCTCTGGACCGGTGGGCTGGTCAACCTCTGGACCGGTGGGCTGGTCAACCTCTGGACCGGTGGGCTGGTCAACCTCTGGACCGGTGGGCTGGTCTACCTCTGGACCGGTGGGCTGGTCAACCGCTGGACCGGTGGGCCACCTGCCTTTTACATTTTTTACTACTAATAAACCGGTGGGATGGTCAGAAGGTGGGCTGAGTCAACCTCTGGACCGGTGGGCTGGTCAACCTCTGGACCAGGTGGGATGGTCTATTCCAAACGAATGTCTGGACCGGTGGGCTGGTCACACCTCTGGACCGGTGGGCTGGTCAACCCTCTGGACCGGTGGGCTGATCAACCTCTGGACCGGTGGGCTGGTCAACCTCTGGACCGGTGGGCTGGTCAACCTCTGGAAGTGGGCTGGTCAACCAACTGGACCGGTGGGATGGTCAACTAGTCTGGACCGTGGGCTGGTCAACCTCTGGACCGGTGGGATGGTCAACCTCTGGCCCAGGTGGGCTGAGTCAGGTGGACACTGACAGCTGACCAGCTACAAATAGGAAATGAAAGCAGAAAAAAAGGCGGAGAGGTCATTGAAAATGAAAATTTGTTCTTAACTGACTTGCCAAAGTAAAATAAAAACACGAGTATCAGAATTTACGTTATATAATTTTACAGCGAAGCCATTTGACTGATTGCGGAAAGGACAGCTAAAGCAAAAGGCAGAGACAATACAAAAGTTAAAGACTAATTTTATTTCATCTCTAGACAGCCTTTGGTTGCAAAAGTATACATATTGTAAAACCAACAGGCGGTGAGGACAAATCCATAGACAGGAGAATATGGCTACAGTGACAGGTAGGACAGCAGCCAAAGACAGGCGGAGAGGACAGCGAAGCCAAAGACAGGCGGAGAGGACAGCGAAGCAAAAGACAGGCGGAGAGGCAGGCCAAAGCCAAAGACAGGCGGAAAAAAAGCCATGTTGTGATGTCAGGGGATTGACAGCGAAGCCAAAGACAGTGCAGAGTTTTTCAAAAGGGCCTTTATTAGATAATGTTAAATGTATTACATATACAACAGGTTGATGACAGGTCCAGAATTTATGAGAAAGTGAACACTATTGGTCAGGTTGTAAATGACAGAAAGGAAGTTTGAGTAAAGAGAGGATCTTTGGGGTTGATGACAGGTCCAGTCCAGTTTCAGTAGAAGAGGATCTGTGGGGTTGATGACAGGAATGCAAGTTTGGCAGGGTAGAAGTGGAGGATCTTGGGGGTTGATGACAGGTCCAGTCAATCCCAGGTACAGGTTGAACAGGCAGGTAACCCACTTTTCAGTCAGAAAATGAGGATTTGTTCTTAACTGACTTGCCTAGTAAAATCCAGTATCAGTAAAGTTATATAAGGACTTTTCATTGGATTCTGATTGACTTTTGCCCATTGTCTAAACGCTAAATTGGTCTTACAAAAGTTAATTAGTGTTTTAGTTAATTAGTTGGTCAGCCAGGGTGTGACATGGGTTTATGTTATTGTGTTGTCATATTGGGGTTTTTGTAAAGGCATTGGGATTGTGGTTGATTATGGGTGTGTTTAGTTTAGGTTTGGCTGCCTCGCCACGGTTCCTCAATCAGAGTCAGGTAGATTCTTGTTGTCATCTGATGGGACAACCGTATTTAGGTAGCCTGGGTTTCACTGTGTATTTTGTGGGTGATTGTTCCTGTCTCTGTGTAGTGTTCACCAGATAGGCTGTAATAGGTTTCTCGTTCCGTTTGTTGTTTTTGTATTTATTTAGTTATTTCATGTATTGTTCCGTTTTTCTTCATTAAAGACATGAGTAACCACCACGCTGCATTTCGGTCCGACTCTCATTCAACAAACGAAGAACGCCGTTACACCCATTTTCAGTAGAAGTGAGGATCTTTGGGGTTGATGACAGGCCCAGTTTCAGTAGAAGAGAGGATCATTGGGGTTGATGACAGGCCCAGTCCAGTTTCAATAGAAGAGAGGATATTGGGGTTTATGACAGGCCCAGTTTCAGTTTCAGTGGAAGTGAGGATCTTTGGGGTTGATGACAGGCCCAGTCCAGTTTCAGTAGAAGTGAGGATCTTTGGGGTTGATGACAGGCCCAGTCCAGTTTCAGTAGAAGTGAGGATCTTTGGGGTTGATGACAGGCCCAGTTTCAGTAGAAGTGAGGATCTTGGGGGTTGATGACAGGTCCAGTCCAGTTTCAGTAGAAGAGAGGATCTTTGGGGTTGATGACAGGCCCAGTCCAGTTTCAGTAGAAGAGAGGATCTTGGGGGTTGATGACAGGCCCAGTCCAGTTTCAGTAGAAGAGAGGATCTTTGGGGTTGATGACATGCCCAGTTCAGTAGAAGAGAGGATCGTTGGGGTTGATGACAGGCCCAGTTCAGTTTCAGTGGAAGTGAGGATCTTTGGGGTTGATGACAGGCCAGGTCCAGTTTCAGTAGAAGAGAGAATCTTTGGGGTTGATGACAGGTCCAGTCCAGTTTCAGTAGAAGTGAGGATCTTTGGGGTTGATGACAGGCCCAGTTTCAGTAGAAGTGAGGATCCTGGGGGTTGATGACAGGTCCAGTCCAGTTTCAGTAGAAGTGAGGATCTTTGGGGTTGATGACAGGTCCAGTCCAGTTTCAGTAGAAGAGAGGATCTTGGGGGTTGATGACAGGCCCAGTTTCAGTAGAAGTGAGGATCTTTGGGGTTGATGACAGGCCCAGTTTCAGTAGAAGTGAGGATCTTGGGGGTTGATGACAGGTCCAGTCCAGTTTCAGTAGAAGTGAGGATCATTGGGATTGATGACAGGTCCAGTCCAGTTTCAGTAGAAGAGGGGATCTTTGGGGTTGATGACAGGCCCAGTTTCAGTAGAAGAGAGGATCTTTGGGGTTGATGACAGGTCCAGTCCAGTTTCAGTAGAAGAGAGGATCTTTGGGGTTGATGACAGGCCCAGTTTCAGTAGAAGTGAGGATCTTGGGGGTTGATGACAGGTCCAGTCCAGTTTCAGCAGAAGAGAGATTCAGAGAAGGCAAAGTTTGCCTTGATTATTTAAAGTTATAACTTCACCACACTGAGCCAGGTTACCCAGGTCACCACACTGAGCCAGGTCACCACATTGAGCCAGGTCACCACACTGAGCCAGGTCACCACACTGAGCCAGGTCACCACACTGAGCCAGGATCATTGGGGTTGATGCCAGGTTACCACACTGAGCCAGGTTTCACTGAAGCCAGGTTACCACACTGAGCCAGGTCACCACACTGAGCCAGGCCCAGTGAGCCAGGTTACCACACTGAGCCAGGTTACCACACTGAGCCAGGTCACCACACTGAGCCAGGTCACCACACTGAGCCAGATCACCACACTGAGCCAGGTTATTTACAGTGAGCCAGGTTACCACACTGAGCCAGGTTTCCCAGGTCACAACACCGAGCCAGGTTACCACATTGAGCCAGGTCACCACACTGAGCCAGGTCACCACACTGAGCCAGGTCACCACACTGAGCCAGGTTACCACACTGAGCCAGGTCACCACACTGAGCCAGGTCACCACACTGAGCCAGGTTACCACACTGAGCCAGGTTACCACACTGAGCCAGGTAACCACACTGAGCCAGGTCACCACACTGAGCCAGATCACCACACTGAGCCAGGTTACCACACTGAGCCAGGTTACCACACTGAGCCAGGTTTCCCAGGTCATCACACTGAGCCAGGTCACCGAACTGAGCCAGGTCACCACACTGAGCCAGGTCACCACACTGAGCCAGGTTACCACACTGAGCCAGGTTTCCCAGGTCACCACACTGAGCCAGGTCACCACACAGAGCCAGGTCACCACACTGAGCCAGGTTACCACACTGAGCCAGGTTACACTGAACAGCTCAGAGAACACCCGCCCTCTTCCCAGGTGAGAGATAGAGGGGGATTTCCCCTCCTCCTCTCCCATTCTATCATCCTCTCATCATTTCTCAGGGCCAATCCAATGTGGCTACTCTATCCATCCTCTATCCCTCCATCTCCAATCTCTAACCATCTACTGTCCTCCTCCCCAGGCTGGGGATGGAGGGATGCCCTGTGTATCCATCATCTCTCCAGGGGGTGTGAAGAGATAGGGATTCCTCTCCTCCTCATGACTCCACCCTAGCCCCAACTTGCCCTCCCTTTAACCTCCATCCATCCATCCATCCATCCATCCTTCCATCCATCCATCCATCCATCCATCCATCATCCATCCATCCATCCATCTATCTATCTATCTATCTATCTATCTATCTATCTATCCACATCCATCTATCCCCATCCATCCACCATCCATCCATCCATCCATCCATCAATCTATCCCTCATCCATTCATCCATCCACCATCCACCCACCATCCATCCACCATCCATCCACCATCCATTCATCAACCATCCATCCATGTGGAGTTCTATCAGCATTGGCAAGTTGTGTGTATAAGCAGACTAACACATTGGGATGAGTAATGAACAATGAGTAATGAGTAATGACCAATGAGTAATGAGTAATGACCAATGAGTAATGACCAATGACCAATGCGTAATGAGTAATGACCAATGAGTAATGAGTAATGACCAATGCGTAATGAGTAATGACCAATTTGTAATGAATAATGACCAATGAGTAATGAGTAATGAGTAATGAGAAATGAGTAATGACCAATGAGTAATGGGTAATGACCAATGCGTAATGAGTAATGACCAATGAGTAATGAATAATGACCAATGAGTAATGACCAATGAGTAATGAATAATGATCAATGAGTATTGAGTAATGACCAATGAGTAATGAACAATGACCAATGAGTAATGACCAATGAGTAATGAGTAATGATCAATGAGTATTGAGCAATGAGTAATGACCAATGAGTAATGAGTAATGCCCAATGATTAATGAGTAATGACCAATGAGTAATGAGTAATGAGTAATGAGTAACGAGTAATGACCAATGAGTAATGAGTAATGACCAATTATTAATGACCAATGAGTAATGAGTAATGACCAATGAGTAATGAGTAATGAGTAATGACCAATGATTAATGAGTAATGACCAATGAGTAATGAGTAATGACCAATGAGTAATGAGTAATGATCAATGAGTATTGTAATGACCAATGAGTAATGACCAATGAGTAATGAGTAATGCCCAATGATTAATGAGTAATGACCAATGAGTAATGAGTAATGAGTAATGAGTAACGAGTAATGACCAATGAGTAATGAGTAATGACCAATTATTAATGACCAATGAGTAATGAGTAATGACCAATGAGTAATGAGTAATGAGTAATGACCAATGATTAATGAGTAATGACCAAAGAGTAATGAGTAATGACCAATGAGTAATGAATAATGATCAATGAGTATTGAGTAATGACCAATGAGTAATGAATAATGACCAATGAGTAATGACCAATGAGTAATGAGTAATGATCAATGAGTATTGAGCAATGAGTAATGACCAATGAGTAATGAGTAATGCCCAATGATTAATGAGTAATGACCAATGAGTAATGAGTAATGAGTAATGAGTAACGAGTAATGACCAATGAGTAATGAGTAATGACCAATTATTAATGACCAATGAGTAATGAGTAATGACCAATGAGTAATGAGTAATGAGTAATGCCCAATGATTAATGAGTAATGACCAATGAGTAATGAGTAATGACCAATGAGTAATGAGTAATGACCAATGAGTAATGAGTAATGAGTAATGAGTAATGACCGATGAGTAATGAGAAATAAGTAATGACCAATGAGTAATGACCAATGACCATTGAGTATTGAGTATAGAGAATTGACCAATAACCAATGACCAATGGCCAATGACCATTGATTATTGAGTATTGAGCATTGAGAATTGACCAATGTCCATTAAGTATTGAGTATTGAGTACTGAGTAATGAGAATTGAGTATTGAGTACTGAGTAATGAGAATTGAGTAATGAGTACTGAGTACTGAGTATTGAGTATTGAGTAATGAGTATTGCACATAGCTGTTACTGTCCCTAATTGAAGTCCTGCAGAAAGAAAACTATGATCAAGATGATTCTAATCTTGTCCAAATGAGAGGTGTCTATCAGTTGTCAGAGGGTGACAGTGTGTCTTGTGTTCATATTGTATATGTCGACACCATCAGCAGTCACTCTACTGATGTGACAGTGTGTTCTCCCCTGGGTGACAGTGTGTGTTCTCCCCTGGGTGACAGAGTGTGTTCTCCCCTGGGTGACAGTGTGTGTTCTCACCTGGGTGACAGAGTGTGTTCTGCCCTGGGTGACAGAGTGTGTTCTCCCCTGGGTGACAGAGTGTGTTCTCCCCTGGGTGACAGAGTGTGTTCTCCCCTGGGTGACAGAGTGTGTTCTCCCCTGGGCGACAGAGTGTGTTCTCCCCTAGGTGACATTGTGTGTCCTCCCCTGGGTGACAGTGTGTGTTCTCCCCTGGGTGACAGAGTGTGTTCTCCCCTGGGTGACAGAGTGTGTTCTCCCCTGGGTGACAGAGTGTGTTCTTCCCTGTGTTCTCCCCTGGGTGACATTGTGTGTCCTCCCCTGGGTGACAGTGTGTGTTCTCCCCTGGGTGACAGTGTGTGTTCTCCCCTGGGTGACACAGAGTGTGTTCTCCCCTGGGTGACAGTGTGTGTTCTCCCCTGGGTGACAGTGTGTGTTCTCCCCTGGGTGACAGTGTGTGTTCTCCCCTGGGTGACAGAGTGTGTTCTCCCCTGGGTGACAGAGTGTGTTCTCCCCTGGGTGACAGAGTGTGTTCTCCCCTAGGTGACAGTGTGTTCTCCCTGGGTGACAGAGTGTGTTCTCCCCTGGGTGACAGAGTGTGTTCTCCCCTAGGTGACAGAGTGTGTCCTCCCCTGGGTGACAGAGTGTGTTCTCCCCTGGGTGACAGAGTGTGTCCTCCCCTGGGTGACAGAGTGTGTTCTCCCCTGGGTGACAGAGTGTGTCCTCCCCTGGGTGACAGAGTGTGTCCTCCCCTGGGTGACAGAGTGTGTCCTCCCCTGGGTGACAGAGTGTGTTCTCCCCTGGGTGACAGAGTGTGTAGTAATTGCTGGTGTAGTGTGGAAAGTATGTGCGTGTAAAGTGTAAAGTACGTGCGTGATTCACTTGGTGTGTGTGTGTGTGTGTGTGTGTGTGTGTGTGTGTGTGTGTGTGTGTGTGTGTGTGTGTGTGTGTGTGTGTGTGTGTGTGTGTGTGTGTGTGTGTGTGTGTGTGTGTGTGTGTGTGTGATTCACTTGGTGGGTACTGGTGGTGTGTGTGTGTGTGTGTGTATGTGCGTGCGTGCTTGTGTGTGTGTATCTGCATTCTCACCTGGGTGATGCGTGGGTGGGTACACTTGCTGTTGAGTCCATTGCGCTCCAGCCACTGGCTCTCAGGGTGGGGACAGTGCTGCTTGAGGGTGCAGCGGTTCTCCCCTTTACACCACACACAGCCAAACAGGGGTCTGCCTTCAGACACAGGCCACAGCTACCCCTCTGGGCATCACACTTGTACAGGTGAACTGATGGGGGGGTGGGATCACAGGGAGAGATCAGGTTAACACATCTCGCACATATACTTGATTTCAATCAGTCAATCAATCACATGCATTTATAAAGCCATTTGTACATCAGAAATTGTAACAAAGTGCTTTACACCCAGCCTAGATTTAAAATGATAGCCTTCATGATGTATACTGGTAACTGTGGGTGAGAACTGTTCAGAACCCGTAGATAGGTCACAGTCAGCATTTTAGTATTTCCAGAACATGGACAGTATTTGAATCATATTGTGGAAAGCATCATTTGTTGATACTGTATCTCTGTCCCTTGCTCTCTGTCTCAATCCTTCTCTCTTGCTTCTGTCTCACTCCCCTCTCTCTTCCTCCCTACCTACCTTCCTCTCTCTCTCTCTTCCTCCCTACCTTCCTCTCTCTCTCTCTCTTCCTCACTCCTTCCTCTCTCTCTCTTCCGCTCTTCCTCCCTACCTTCCTCTTCTCTCTTCCTCCCTACCTTCCTCTCTCTCTCTTCCTCCCTACCTTCCTCTCCTCTTCCCTTCCTCTCTCTCTCTTCCTCCCTACCTTCCCCTCTCTCTCCTCCCTCTCCTCTCTCTCTCTTCCTCCCTACCTTCTCTCTCTCTCTTCCTCCCTACCTTCCTCTCTCTCTCTCTTCTTATCTCTCGCTCTCTCCTTCTCTCCCTGAATTTAGCTCCTGCGACCAGAAGCTTCTTGCCTCTGCTCATCCACTAGTTTAACATTTCATCTCCATGGAAACAGGACAGGTTTTTAATTGCCATTAGATGCTTGTGTGATTTGTCCATCAAATGATGCCTCCAGAGTAGCCCTCTCCCTGGGTTGCTAATGGGAGAGAAGAGGAGAAGGAATCCCTCTCTCTCTCCCCGTCTCTCCATGGACACAAAATGTTTCTATATATCCATTCAAATGTGAACACAAATGTGAGCGCAAATAAATCTAATTGCAAAGCCAGCGAGGTGCAGTTAATCATTGTCATTGGTGATTCTATTTGTAATGTATGGGTTTAAACCAACTAGTACCATCATTCATGGTTTAGTCCTTGTACATATATAATATACAGTTGTAGTCGGAAGTTTACATACACCTTAGACAAATACATTTCAACTCAGTTTTTCACAATTCCTGACATTTAATCCTTGTAAAAATTCCCTCTTAGGTCAGTTAGGATAACCACTTTATTTTAAGAATGTGAAATGTCAGAATAATAGTAGGGTTAATTATTTATTTTTTATTTCTTTCATCACATTCCCAGTGGGTCAGAAGTTTACAAACACTCAATTAGTATTTGGTAGCGTTGCCTTTAAATTGTTTAACTTGGGTCAAACGTTTTGGGTAGCCTTCCACAAGCTTCCCACAATAAGTTGGGTGAATTTTGGCCCATTCCTCCTGGTGTAACTGAGTCAGGTTTGTAGGCCTCCTTGCTCACACAGGCTTTTTCAGTTCTACCCACACATTTTCTATATGATTGAGGTCAGGGCTTTGTGATGGCTACTCCAATACCTTGACTTTGTTGTCCTTAAGCCATTTTGCCACAACTTTGGAAGTATGCTTGGGGTCATTGTCCATTTGGAAGACCCATTTGCAACCAAGCTTTAACTTTCAGACCAATGTCTTGAGATGTTACTTCAATATAGCCACATAATTTTCCTACCTCGTGATGCCATATATTTTGTGAAGGGCACCAGTCCCTCCTGCAGCAAAGCAATCCCACAACATGATGCTGCCACCCCCGTGCTTCACGGTTGGGATGGTGTTCTTCGGCTTGCAAGCATTCCCCTTTTTCCTCCAAATATAATGATGGTCATTATGGCCAAACAGTTCTATGTTTGTTTCATCAGACCAGAGGACATTTCTCCAAAAAGTACGATCTTTGTCCCCATGTACAGTTGCAAACCGTAGTCTGACTTTTTATGGCGGTTTTAAAGTAGTGGCTTCTTCCTTGCTGAGCGGCCATTCAGGTTATGTCGATATAGGACTCGTTTTACTGTGGATATAGATACTTTTGTGCCTGTTTCCTCCAGCATCTTCACAAGGTCCTTTGCTGTTGTTCTGGGATTTATTTGCACTTTTCATACCAAAGTACGTTCATCTCTAGGAGACAGAACGCCTATCAGAAGCTTTTAAAGCCATGACATAATTTTCTGGAATTTTCCCAGCTGTTTAAAGGCACAGTCAACTTAGTGTATGCAAACTTCTAACCCACTGGAATTGTGATACAGTGAATTAAAAGTGAAATAATCTGTCTGTAAACAATTGTTGGAAAAATGACTTGTGTCATGCACAACGTAGATGTCCTAACCGACTTGCCAAAACTTTAGTTTGTTAACTTCTCTAGGGTAGGGGGTAGCATTTGGAATTTTGGATGAAAAGTGTGCCCAAATTAAACTGCCTTCTACTCAGGCCCAGAAGATAGGATATGCATATAATTGGTAGATTTGGATAGAAAACACTCTAAAGTTTACAAAACTGTTACAAAGGTGTCTGTGAGTATAACAGAACTGATTTGACTGGTGAAAACCTCAGAAAAATCCATTTAGGAAGTAGGATTTTCTTTGTAGTAGTTTTCTATTCAATGCCATTACAGTATCCATTGACTTAGGACTCAAATGCAGTTCCTATGCCTTCCACTAGATGTCAACAGTCTTTAGAAATTGTTTCAGGCTTGTATTCTGAAAAATGAGGGAGTAAGAGCAGTCTGAATGAGTGGACCCTGCCTTGTCACAGAGCTCTTCCATGCGCCTGCCTGAGAGAGTGCCTTTCTTGTTTACCTTTTATATTGACAACGTTATTGTCCGGTTGAAATATTATAGATTATTTAGGCTAGGATCGTTTGACATGTTTCTATGAACTTTACGGATATCATTTGGATTTTTTGTCTGCCTGTTGTGACAGCGTTTGAGCCTGTGGATTACTGAAGAAAACACTGCAACAAAACGGAGGATTTTGGATATAAAGAGAGACTTTATCGAACAAAAGGAACATTTATTAAACAAGGACGTAGGCAATTACTAGGATCCTACCACGCTGTACACCTCATTGTGTTTCTCAATTAAATTGAAGGGGTCGCCTATGTCATTTTGTGGTACAATGTCAGGTTCCAACAAGCAGAGATGGTTCAGGCAGGGTTTCGGGCCCATCCCAGATTCGTGACCCTATACCAGCCCCCATGCTCTCCTTTCAACCCTAATGAGGATATTTTGTTGAGTATGGAGACGGGCAATCACCATCCCCAGTGTGCCACCCTCCTTCTGGCCCTGGATGAGGCATGCAGATTAGAGGTTGACCGATTAATCGGAATGGCTGATTAATTAGGGCCGATTTCAAGTTTTCATTACAATTGGAAATAGGTATTTTTGGACACCGATTTGGCCAATTATTTTTATTTTTTACACCTTTATTTAATCTTTATTTAACTAGGCAAGGCAGTTAAGAACACATTCTTATTTTCAATGACGGCCTGGGAACAGTGGGTGAACTGCCTTGTTCAGGGGCACAATGACAGATTTTTACCTTGTCAGCTCGCAGGATTCAATTTTGCAACCTTACAGTTAACTAGTCCAACGCTCTAACCACCTGCCTCTCATTGCACTCCACGAGGAGCCTGCCTGTTACGCGAATGCAGTAAGAAGCCAAGGTAAGTTGCTAGCTAGCATTAAACTTATCTTATAAAAAACAATCAATCAAAATCACCAGTTAACTACACATTGTTGATGATATTACTAGTTTATCTAGCGCGTCCTGTGTTGCATATAATCGATGTGGTGCATATCGTTGCTCCAGTGTCCATCGCTGCTCCATAAACATCAAAGCCTTTCTTAAAATCAATGCACAGAAGTCTATATATTTAAACCTGCATATTTAGCTAAAATAAATCCAGGTTAACAGGCAATATTAACCAGGTGAAATTGTGTCACTTCTCTTGCGTTCATTGTACGCAGAGTCAGTGTATATGCAACAGTTTGGGCCGCCTAATTTGCCATAATTGTACGTAATTATGACATAACATTGAAGGTTGTTCAATGTAACAGGAATATTTAGACTTATGGATGCCACCCGTTAGATAAAATACGGAACGGTTCCGTATTTCACTGAAAGAATAAACGTCTTGTTTTCGAGATGATAGGTTCCGGATTCGACCATATTAATGACCTCATAATTCTATGTGTTATCATGTTATAACTAAGTCTATGATTTGATAGAGCAGTCTGACTGAGCGATGGTAGGCACGAGCAGGCTTGTAAGCATTCATTCAAACTGCACTTTCGTGCTTTTAGCCAGCAGCTCTTCGCAATGCTTCAAGCATTGCACTGTTTATTTCTTCAAGCCTATTAATTCCCAAGATTAGGCTGGTGTAACCGATGTGAAATGGTTAGCTAGTTAGCGGGGTGAGCGCTAATAGCGTTTCAAACGTTACTCGCTCTGAAACTTGGAGTAGTTGATCCCCTTGCTCTGCATGGTTAACGCTGCTTCGAGGGTGGCTGTTGTCGTTGTGTTCCTGGTTCGAGCCCAGGTAGGAGTGAGGAGAGGGACGGAAGCTATACTCTTACACTGGCAATACTAAAGTGCCTATAAGAACATCCAATAGTCAAAGGTTAATGAAATACAAATGGTATAGAGGGAAATAGTCCTATAATTCCTATAATAACTACAACCTAAAACTTCTTACCTGGGAATATTGAAGACTCATGTTAAAAGGAACCACCAGCTTTCATTTTTTTCTCATGTTCTGAGCAAGTAACTTCAACGTTAGCTTTCTTACATGGCACATATTGCACTTTTACTTTCTTCTCCAACACTTTGTTTCTGCATTATTTATTTGAGGCTAAATTGATTTTATTTATGTATTATATTAAGCTAAAATAAGTGTTCATTCAGTTTTGTTGTAATTGTCATTATAACAAATAAATAAATAAAAATCGGCCAATTAACCGGTATCGGCTTTTTTGGTTCTCCAATAATCGGTATCAGTATCGGCGTTGAAAAATCATAATCGGTCGACCTCTAATGCAGATACATCAACGCAGACCAATGTCAGGCTTGGAATCATCAGGACAAAAGGTATTTCCCGCTGTGCCTGAACAATGAGGACATTCACTGTGATGTGGATGAGAATTTATGGCCAAATGCTCAAAAGGGAAAGGGAACAAGACAGGCTTGGTGCAAATTATTGCGTGCTAAATGTTATGTTTTATTTTCATTCATTTAATTGAATGCTCTCATTACATTTCACAATAAACTTACATTTTGAATCAATGGTTGTGTGGTGAGAGCTGTTCACAATCCAAATGAATGCACACTGACAGGTTTTGAATGAAAGACTGGCTGCTTTACAAGTGTGACGAGTTTTGTACTAACAGTTGTGAAAATAGTACCAAAATGATAACAAAAGACTGTATTAACCAATATTAGATAGATAGATAGATAGATAGATAGATAGATAGATAGATAGATAGATAGATAGATAGATCTGTGGTAATATGCTGCTGGGCAGAGGGAGACAACTGACAGAGGAAGGCGTGAAGCTAACAAGCACCACAGAGGAAGGCGTGAAGCTAACAAGCACCACAGAGGAAGTTGTGAAGCTAACAGGCACCACAGAGGAAGTTGTGAAGCTAACAGGCACCACAGGGGAGACGAGAGATAGTGAGAGAGAGGGAAAGAGAGAGGGAGGGAGAGAGAGAAACAGATAGAGAGAGGAGCGAGAGAAAGGAGAGATGGAGAAAGAGAGAGGGGGGAGAGAGAGACAGAGAGAGGGAAAGTAAAGAGATGGGACTGGAGAGATGGAAAAAGGCAAGAGGACGTGGCGAGACGACCGGTGTGAAGCTAACGAGGTGAACAGAAGGAGGGAAAAGGGAGGAGGAGAGAGCGAGAAAGAGAAGGAGAGAGAGAAACAGAGAGAGAAACACAGAGAGGGGATAGGAGGAGAGAGAGAAAGGAGAGAGGGAGCGAGAGAGAGAGGATAGGAGGAGAGAGAGAGAAAGGAGAGAGGGAGCAAGAGAGAGAGGGGAGAGAGAGACAGGGAGAAGGAAAGAGATGGCGACTGGAGAGATGGCGCGATGGGAAAAGGGAAGAGGATGTGGCGAGACGAGTGGTGTGAAGCTAACGAGGTGAACAGAAGGAGGGAAAAAGGAGGAAGAGCGAGAGAGAGAGAGAGAGAGAGAGAGAGGGAGAGCAGAGGGAAATTAGGTGTGAGAGATGGAGAGTAAGGGAGAGAAAGAGGGAGATGAGAGCAAAGGGAAATTAGGTGTGAGAGATGGAGAGTAAGGGAGAGAAAGAGGGAGATGAGAGCAGAGGGAAATTAGGTGTGAGAGATGGAGAGTAAGGGAGAGAAAGAGGGAAATTAGGTGTGAGAGATGGAGAGTAAGGGATGAGAGAAGAGAGGAAATTAGGTGTGAGACATGGAGAGTAAGGGAGAGAGAGAGGGAGAGCAGAGGGAAATTAGGTGTGAGAGATGGAGAGTAAGGGAGAGAAAGAGGGAGATGAGAGAGAGGGAGAGCAGAGGGAAATTAGGTGTGAGAGATGGAGAGTAAGGGAGAGAAAGAGGGAGATGAGAGAGAGGGAGAGCAGAGGGAAATTAGGTGTGAGAGATGGAGAGTAAGGGAGAGAAAGAAGGAGATGAGAGAAGAGGCAAAGTTATAACCAGACGCCGCCGCCCACCGCAGCAAAGTAATGCCACTTCTGTGCCTGTGCCGGTGTCAGGGGGATGGATACCGCCGCAACTGCCCGCCTGTTGCCATGGAGACCGGCTACACAGGCAACGGCGGTGATCGGGTGGGGTGTGTGTGGATGTGGGTGTGTGGGTGTGAGGGGGGGGGGTCCTGACCTTTATTTTCGGCAGGGTTGTCGATGCTGAAGTCTCCGTTCCAGATGACCGTCAGGTCCACAGGGAGGCTGCTCATCTCCATCCCATCATATGAGTACTGTTGTCGCCATGGGGACCCAGAGAGGGGGAGATGGGGGGGTGAGATGGAGAGAACAGGGAGCGAGAGAAAGGGAGAGAGAGAGAGCACCAGAGAGAAAGAGAGAGGGGGTAGAGGAAAAGGCATTTGTAGAGCAGAAGTACTGTAAACACTCAAGCCAGGTAGAGGACATCTTCACAGACAACTACGTATCAAAGCTAGTCAGAGTGTTTGAGACACTCCCATTCAACAGTAGCATATCATATTAGCATATCATTCAGCATAGAATCCCTTTCATTGGGAGTCTTTCATTTCATACCAACCATTGTTCCAGAACTGAATGACACATAATAGTATTGCTGAGGGAAGCTGGAATTTAGAGAGGGCATTTAAACTCATCAAGGCTCTGTGCACATGTACAATGAGAGACATATCCTTGGGCCTGGAGGACTGGTTCCAGACAGTGTACTGTAGGTACTAGCTCAATAGTACTGATTACTAGAAATGAGCAACCTGTATTGAGATTCTACAGTCAATGGCTCTCCAGACAGACCTGAAATAGAGTTGTGCATCTTCTCACTTTCACAAATAACTTCAAATATGTCTCTGACCAACTCTCTCGCTATCTCTGTCCGAATGATCCTGGAGGCACTCCGCACTGCCAAAGCTGACTCTCTCCTCTGTTCTCATCCTACTAGACGTATCCTCTGCCATCAGATCCTCCTCTCCAGCCTCTCAGGGCTGGGTGTCTTAGGCTCTGCACACTCTTGGATTGCATCCTAGTTGGCAGGCCGCTCCTACCAGGTGACGTGGAGAGGATCTGCACCACATACTCTCACTACTCACTGCTGGTGTCCCCCAGGGCATAGTTCTAGGCCCTCTCCTCTTCTCTCTATAGCTCAAGTCACTGGGCTCTGTCATATCCTCACATGGTCTCTTCTATCATTGCTATGCAGATGACACTCAACTACTTTTACTCCTTCCCCCTTCTTCACCCAGGTGGTGACACGCATCCCTGCGTGCCTGGCAGATATCTCAGCTTGGATGTCAGCCCACCACCTCAAGCTCAACAAGACAGAGCTTCTCTTCATCCCACGGAAGGCCTCTCCGCTCCAAGACTGCTCCATCACAGTTGACAACTCCACGGTGTCCCCCTCCCAGAGTGCAAAGAACCTTGGCATGACCCTGGACAGCACCCTGGCATTCACTGCAAACACCAAAGCAGTGACTCGCTCCTGCAGGTCGTGCTCCTCAACATTCGTAGAGTACGAGCCTACCTCACAGAGTACGAGTCACCTCCCGTCTGGACTACCGCAACTGTTGGCTTTGCTCTCCGCTTGTGCCATCAAACCCCTGCAATTTATCCAGAATACTGCAGCCTGCCTGGTGTTCAAACTTCCCATGTTCTCCCACGTCACCCCGCTTCTCAGCACACTCCACTGGCTTCCAGTCGAAGCTCACATCCATTACAAGACCAGCAGCAAGAGCAACTGCCCCTCCCTACCGATATATATATATATATTTTGTGAACTAACACTCGTACTTGACTTTGTTTATACCTACTGTGATACACTACATGACTGAATGTATGTGGACATCTGCTCCTCCAACATCTACTTCCAAAATCATGGGCATTAATATGGAGTTGGTCCCTCCTTTACTGCTATAACAGCCTCCACTCTTCTGGGAAGGCTTTCCACTAGATGTTGGAACATTGCTGTGGGGACTTGCTTCCATTCAGCCACAATAACATTTGTGAGATCGGGCACTGATGTTGGGCGAGTAGGTCTGGCTAGCAGTCAGCGTTCCAATTCATTACAGAGGTGTTCGATGGGGTTGAGGTTAGGGCTCTGTGCAGGCCAGTCAAATTCTTCCACAGCGATCTCGACAAACCATTTCCGTATGGATCTCGCTTTGTGCACGGGGCATTGTCATGCTGAAACAGGAAAGGGCCTTCCTCAAACTGTTGCCACAAAGTTGGAAGCACAAATTCGTCTAGAATGTCATTATATGTTGTACCATTAAGATTTCCCTTCACTGGAACTAAAACAGCCCCAGACAATTATTTATCCTCCACCAAACTTTACAGTTGGCACTATACATTCCGACAGATAGCGTTCTCCTGGCGTCCGCCAAATCTATATTAATCCATCGGACTGGCAGATGGTGTGATTCATGCTCGGCCATGAAAACCCATTTCATGAAGCTCCCGACGAACAGTTATTGTGCTGACGTTGCTTCCAGGGGCAGTTTGGAACTCGGGAGTGAGTGCTGCAACGGAGGACAGACGATTTTTACTAGCTACGCATTTCAACATTCGGCCGTCCCATTCTGTGAGCTGGTGTGGCCTACCACTTTGAGGCTGAGCTGTTGTTGCTCCTAGACGTTTCCACTTCACAATAACAGCACAGCAACTGATTTGTTGGAAAGGTCCTATAACGGTGATGAAAGTTGAGCTCTTCAGTAAGGCCATTCTACTGCCAATGTTTGTCTATGGAGATTGCATTGTTGTGTGCTCGATTCTATACACCTGTCAGCAACAGGTCTGGCTGAAATAGCAAAATTCACTAATTTGTTGGGATGTCTACATACTTTTGTATATTTAGTGCATGTGGTTGTACCACCTAGCTTTAAGATGATTGCACTAACTGTATGTCGCTTAGTGACTAAAAGGTCAATGCAAATATCAAATACATTCCTTCCAACATGCTTTATATCCACAATTTCCATTGATTGTGTACACCTAAACATACACATACATAAACTTCCCTATTCATCCCGTTTACACCCCCAAAACACACCATCACCCCCTATACTCACCGAGGTGTTCTGGCACTGAACACAGCTGCTGTTGAAGCGGAGCGCGGGCACCCGCTGTTCCACGCCCTGGATGGTGAGCAGACACTCATAGCCCCGCTGTCCTGACTGTGGCTGGGGAAGGTTCTTGGCTCGCAGGGTGATGGGCTTCACCACGTTGACCGGCACCAGGATGCGCTCGGTGGGCAGCAGCTGGGGACACTCCTGTAAAAGCCACAGGGAGAGCTGGTCAGGAGGACCAAAACGACAGGAGCCAGACGTCAACAGTGTGTTACTCCCAATACACACTTGTTTCACACTGTGGATTTGGCATAATTTACTTTACTCGTGGTTGTTGAGAGAGAAAACGTTAACAAGAAGTATTGACTATGTTATGATATTTTGGGTTATACTTTGAAGTCAACATCATACCGTATGGGCTATTCTAGGACAACAGTGAAGCTACGTCCGAGTAGAGTTCAACCCTGTAGAAATCTACCTACAGGCCCAAGTCATGCCTCACATCCACAAGGTTAATACAGACACCATATCTAACTGTGAAACAACATTATAAATGGTAGGAATTATGAATGTCTTTTGGTGACTATGGTTGGGTGTGGTTGGGTAGTTATATCTGGTAGAGTTAGTGTTGGTTACCTCTAGTGGTTGGGTAGTTATATCTGGTAGAGTTAGTGTTGGTTACCTCTAGTGGTTGGGTAGTTATATCTGGTAGAGTTAGTGTTGGTTGTCTCTAGTGGTTGGGTAGTTATATCTGGTAGAGTTAGTGTTGGTTACCTCTAGTGGTTGGGTAGTTATATCTGGTAGAGTTAGTGTTGGTTACCTCTAATGGTTGGGTAGTTATATCTGGTAGAGTTAGTGTTGGTTACCTCTAGTGGTTGGGTAGTTATATCTGGTAGAGTTAGTGTTGGTTACCTCTAGTGGTTGGGTAGTTATATCTGGTAGAGTTAGTGTTGGTTACCTCTAATGGTTGGGTAGTTATATCTGGTAGAGTTAGTGTTGGTTACCTCTAGTGGTTGGGTAGTTATATCTGGTAGAGTTAGTGTTGGTTACCTCTAGTGGTTGGGTAGTTATATCTTTGTATTGATGAAGTTCTGTACCTGTGTTGATGGGTAGAGTCTATAGTGCTGATGAAGTTATGTGTTGATGGGTAGAGTCTACAGTGCTGATGAAGTTATGTGTTGATGGGTAGAGTCTACAGTGCTGATGAAGTTCTGTGTTGATGGGTAGAGTCTACAGTGCTGATGAAGTTATGTGTCTGTGTTGATGGGTAGAGTCTACAGTGCTGATGAAGTTATGTGTTGATGGGTAGAGTCTACAGTGCTGATGAAGTTATGTGTCTGTGTTGATGGGTAGAGTCTACAGTGCTGATGAAGTTCTGTGTTGATGGGTAGAGTCTACAGTGCTGATGAAGTTATGTGTCTGTGTTGATGGGTAGAGTCTACAGTGCTGATGAAGTTATGTGTCTGTGTTGATGGGTAGAGTCTACAGTGCTGATGACGTTCTGTGTTGATGGGTAGAGTCTACAGTGCTGATGAAGTTCTGTGTTGATGGGTAGAGTCTACAGTGCTGATGAAGTTATGTGTCTGTGTTGATGGGTAGAGTCTACAGTGCTGATGAAGTTCTGTGTTGATGGGTAGAGTCTACAGTGCTGATGTAGTTCTGTGTCTGTGTTGATGGGTAGAGTCTACAGTGCTGATGAAGTTCTGTGTTGATGGGTAGAGTCTACAGTGCTGATGAAGTTCTGTGTTGATGGGTAGAGTCTACAGTGCTGATGAAGTTATGTGTTGATGGGTAGAGTCTACAGTGCTGATGAAGTTATGTGTTGATGGGTAGAGTCTACAGTGCTGATGAAGTTCTGTGTTGATGGGTAGAGTCTACAGTGCTGATGAAGTTATGTGTTGATGGGTAGAGTCTATAGTGCTGATGAAGTTCTGTGTTGATGGGTAGAGTCTACAGTGCTGATGAAGTTATGTGTCTGTGTTGATGGGTAGAGTCTACAGTGCTGATGAAGTTATGTGTTGATGGGTAGAGTCTACAGTGCTGATGAAGTTCTGTGTTGATGGGTAGAGTCTATAGTGCTGATGAAGTTCTGTGTTGATGGGTAGAGTCTACAGTGCTGATGAAGTTATGTGTTGATGGGTAGAGTCTACAGTGCTGATGAAGTTCTGTGTTGATGGGTAGAGTCTACAGTGCTGATGAAGTTATGTGTCTGTGTTGATGGGTAGAGTCTACAGTGCTGATGAAGTTATGTGTTGATGGGTAGAGTCTACAGTGCTGATGAAGTTCTGTGTCTGTGTTGATGGGTAGAGTCTACAGTGCTGATGAAGTTATGTGTTGATGGGTAGAGTCTACAGTGCTGATGAAGTTATGTGTCTGTGTTGATGGGTAGAGTCTACAGTGCTGATGACGTTCTGTGTTGATGGGTAGAGTCTACAGTGCTGATGAAGTTCTGTGTTGATGGGTAGAGTCTACAGTGCTGATGAAGTTCTGTGTTGATGGGTAGAGTCTACAGTGCTGATGAAGTTCTGTGTCTGTGTTGATGGGTAGAGTCTACAGTGCTGATGAAGTTCTGTGTTGATGGGTAGAGTCTACAGTGCTGATGAAGTTCTGTGTTGATGGGTAGAGTCTACAGTGCTGTGCATAAATACAACTCCCATCTCCTGGTGAGACAATTTTACTTTGTTAAACTGTGGGCTCAGATAAAGAAAGAGAGGAACAGAGTGAGAACACTGGGAGAGATAGAATGAGAGAGAGAGAATGAGGCAGAGATAATAAGAGATATTATATGGAGAGATTGAGAGAATGAGAATATGGCAGACAGAGAGAAAAAACTAATAGAGAGAGAGACAGAGAAAGAGAGAGAGACAGAGAAAGAGACAGAGAAAGAGAGAGAGACAGAGAAAGAGAGAGAGGGAGAGAAAGAGAGAGAGACAGAGGGAGAGAGAGAGGGAGAGAAAGAGAGAGAGACAAAGAAAGAGAGAGAGGGAGAGAAAGAGAGAGAGAAAGAGAGAGAGACAGAGAAGCGAGAGAGAAAGCAAGAGAGACAGAGAAAGAGAGAGAGACAGAGAAAGAGAGAGAGGGAGAGAAAGAGACAGAGAAAGAGAGAGAGACAGAGAAAGAGAGAGAGACAGAGAAGCGAGAGAGAAAGCGAGAGAGACAGAGAGAGAGGAAGAAAAGAAGGGGAGAGCAGATAAGGTGTTCTCTCGTTCCTGGAGTTGAGAAGTGAAGCGGAGCCGCCACATTGCCCGATAACACTTGTTTGAAGTTCATTAAAAACCACTTGATTGGGGTCCACTGAATGACTGGCTGGCTTGCATATAAAACACTTCACGACACTATTCAAAAAGTCATTATAGATAAATTACAGAGTGGCACAAATAATGTTTGCTTTACAAAACTGAGGAGATATGAATAATTTCTGTTGAAAATGGAGGAGCCCTATTTTCTGATAAGTCTGGGATGGCACGCTATGTCATATACACTATAGTGCACTATACATAGAGAATACGGTGTCATTTCAGACAGAAACAAGGTGAACTGGAGTGTACGATCGGTTGTGAAGTGTCTGACATCATTTGTGATATCATTTTGAATGAATCACTGAAGTAAGTTGACTGTCCAAGCGGAACAATTGTGGACTTATACAATGTACATAAAGTCTTTGTCTGTATTCCTGTTATGATTTCACAATAACATTACCGAGAGCTTTTAAAACATCCAATGGAAAGTGACTTCACACCTAGTCAATAACACGGAGAGCTTTAAAACATGATTTCATCCAATGTAAAGTTAGAGTGTAGAAGTACTAACTTGTCAGGATGAGGATGATGTGATACACATCATCACACCTCACCACAAATCACACCTCACCACCAATCACACCTCACCACAAATCACACCTCACCACAAATCACACCACACCACAAATCACACCTCACCACAAATCACACCTCACCACCAATCACACCTCACCACAAATCACACCACACCACAAATCACACCTCACCACAAATCACACCTCACCACAAATCACACCTCACCACAAATCACACCTCACCACAAATCACACCACACCACAAATCACACCTCACCACCAATCACACCACACCACAAATCACACCTCACCACAAATCACACCTCACCACAAATCACACCTCACCACAAATCACACCTCACCACAAATCACACCTCACCACAAATCACACCTCACAAATCACACCACACCACAAATCACACCACACCACAAATCACACCTCACCACAAATCACACCACACCACAAATCACACCACACCACAAATCACACCTCACCACAAATCACACCTCACCACAAATCACACCACACCACAAATCACACCACAAATCACACCACAAATCACACCACACCACAAATCACACCTCACCACAAATCACACCTCACCACAAATCACACCTCACCACAAATCACACCTCACCACAAATCACACCTCACCACAAATCACACCTCACCACAAATCACACCACACCACAAATCACACCACACCACAAATCACACCTCACCACAAATCACACCTCACCACAAATAACACCTCACCACAACACCACAAATCACACCACACCACAAATCACACCTCACCACAAATCACACCACACCACAAATCACACCACACCACAAATCACACCTCACCACAAATCACACCTCACCACAAATCACACCTCACCACAAATCACACCACACCACAAATCACACACAAATCACCACAAATCACACCACACCACACCACAAATCACACCAGACCACAAATCACACCACACCACAAATCACACCAGACCACAAATCACACCACACCACAAATCACACCACACCACAAATCACACCACACCACAAATCACACCAGACCACAAATCACACCACACCACAAATCACACCACACCACAAATCACACCTCACCACAAATCACACCTCACCACAAATCACACCACACCACAAATCACACCAAATCACCACAAATCACACCACAAATCACACCACAAATCACACCTCACCACAAATCACACCTCACCACAAATCACACCACACCACAAATCACACCTCACCACAAATCACACCTCACCACAAATCACACCTCACCACAAATCACACCACACCACAAATCACACCTCACCACAAATCACACCTCACCACAAATCACACCACACCACAAATCACACCTCACCACAAATCACACCACACCACAAAACACACAAATCACCACAAATCACACCACACCACAAATCACACCACACCACAAATCACACCACACCACAAATCACACCTCACCACAAATCACACCACAAATCACCACAAATCACACCACACCACAAATCACACCACAAATCACCACAAATCACACCACAAATCACACCACACCACAAATCACACCTCACCACAAATCACACCACACCACAAATCACACCACACCACAAATCACACCACACCACAAATCACACCACACCACAAATCACACCACACCACAAATCACACCACACCACAAATCACACCTCACCACAAATCACACCTCACCACAAATCACACCACACCACAAATCACACCACACCACAAATCACACCACACCACAAATCACACCTCACCACAAATCACACCACACCACAAATCACACCTCACCACAAATCACACCACACCACAAATCACACCTCACCACAAATCACACCAGACCACAAATCACACCTCACCACAAATCACACCACACCACAAATCACACCACAAATCACACCACACCACAAATCACACCTCACCACAAATCACACCTCACCACAAATCACACCTCACCACAAATCACACCTCACCACAAATCACACCTCACCACAAATCACACCACACCACAAATCACACCTCACCACAAATCACACCACCACAAATCACAAATCACAAATCACACCACACCACAAATCACACCACACCACAAATCACACACAAATCACCACAAATCACACCACACCACAAATCACACTACACCACAAATCACACCACACCACAAATCACACCTCACCACAAATCACACCTCACCACAAATCACACCACAAATCACACCACAAATCACACCACACCACAAATCACACCACACCACAAATCACACCACACCACAAATCACACCTCACCACAAATCACACCACACCACAAATCACACCACACCACAAATCACACCACACCACAAATCACACTCACCACAAATCACACCACACCACAAATCACACATCACTACAAATCACACCACACCACAAATCACACCACACCACAAATCACACCTCACCACAAATCACACCACACCACAAAAATCACACTACACCACAAATCACGCCACACCACAAATCACACCTCACCACAAATCACACCTCACCACAAATCACACCACACCACAAATCACACCACACCACAAATCACACCACACCACAAATCACACCACACCACAAATCACACCACACCACAAATCACACCTCACCACAAATCACACCACACCACAAATCACACCACACCACAAATCACACCACACCACAAATCACACCTCACCACAAATCACACCACACCACAAATCACACATCACCACAAATCACACCACACCACAAATCACACCACACCACAAATCACACCTCACCACAAATCACACCACACCACAAATCACACCACACCACAAATCACACCTCACCACAAATCACACCACACCACAAATCACACCTCACCACAAATCACACCTCACCACAAATCACACCCTCACCACAAATCACACACAAATCACCACAAATCACACCACAACACCACACCACAAATCACACCTCACCACAAATCACACCTCACCACAAATCACACCACACCACAAATCACACCACACCACAAATCACACCACACCACAAATCACACCACACCACAAATCACACCATAAATCACACCTCACCACAAATCACACCTCACCACAATCACACCACACCACAAATCACACCTCACCACAAATAACACCTCACCACAACACCACAAATCACACCTCACCACAAATCACACTTCACCAAATAAAGACAATTTCCCCAGTATCCTCTGCTCTCTGCTCTCTGCCTCCCCTCTGCTCTCTGCCCTCTGCACTCTGCCCTCTGCACTCTGCCCTCTGCTCTCTGCTCTCTGCCCTCTGCTCTCTGCCCTCTGCCCTCTGCCATCTGCCCTCTGCCATCTGCCCTCTGCCCTCTGCCCTCTGCTCTCTGCCCTCTGCTCTCTGCCCAATGCTCTCTGCCCTCTGCCCTCTGCTCTCTGCCCTCTGCCCAATGCTCTCTGCACTCACCACTCCAGGCGATTGTGACACATACTTGACCAAAAACCTCTTCTTCATTACAGTTAACCACAACAGCGGTGACGTCATCGCTGCAATCACCCCCCCCCCCCCCCACTCCTCTTGTTTCTCACTGAGGGTCCGGCCTGGTGTGACCCCCCCCAGTAAATCCCCCTGGAGTGAGCATGTCATCATCTCAATAACCCCCCCCCCCCAACACCAACACCCATCACTCAAGGTGTACTCGAGGCCAAGTGCCTCTCAGTGGGCTTGATGACACCTGTCATATGTCCCGGCTTGGGTCCCAGCCTCAGATTTATAACGCCATTAAGCTGATATAATGTGTACGTGTTTATTCCCCCCTCCCCCGCTCCCAGTGATAAATAATGATGAGGACAAAAATAAACTGCCCCCCACCCTCTCCTTTGCTTGTCTCCCACACTTACAGCGACTCATACACACACACACACACACACACACACACACACACACACACACACACACACACACACACACACACACACACACACACACACACACACACACACAGGAAGACAGACAGATACATATACACACACACACACACACACACACACACACACCCTCTCTGCTGCTTTGCGTGTGGGTGTTCCCAGGCCCCTCCTATATCCTCTCCTGCCACCCTGGCTGTGTGATGTGTTGAGAGATGCTCAGTAGGCAGCTGCTGGCAGCTTTCTGTGGAGAGTGACTGACTCCAAGCAGAACAACAGAATAACTGAAGGGGCTCTTAATATGGAGTCTTCAGAGATGCCATTCTGTTCCGCAAGAGCTGTTTTTGTCAGGACAGACTATTAAGACCTTACAGAGGAAGGAAGGAGAGAGAGAGAAAGGCCTGAAATTAACCTTTCTATTGTTGATCACCTAGCCTAACCCTTCAGCCAATCACTGAAGATCATCAGAAAGGAGGGAAGGGGTGGCACTTCAAGGTACATCACTCTGCCTTGGGTACAGAGGTGAGATACTGAATGCCCCCTTCACCTAGTCTCTCTCTCTCTCTCTCTCTCTCTCTCACTCTCTCTCTCTCTCTCTCTCGCACGCACGCACGCACGCACGCACGCACGCACGCACGCACGCACGCACGCACGCACACACACACACACACACACACACACACACACACACACACACACACACACACACACACACACACACACACACACACACACAGTGACTTTCCCATCAATCAATCAGACACTCCCATAGCTACTCACATAGCTACATTTCCCACCAAGCAGCAGTGCACCTGGGAAGCAATGCTCTCTTCTTATGAAGACACTGTGTTGTCATCACACTGTATCTCAGTGTTCAGTAAAAATCCTCTCTGTCATTCTCTCGCTCTCTCCCTTCTCTCTGTCTCTCTCCCCCTCTTTCCTCCCTCTCTCTACTGAGAGATTTCTAATCCCTGGGACCCACTTAGAATGGATAATTAGCAGCATGGGTGAGTTGTAGAGGATAGAGAGAGAGAGAAAATGACAGAGGGAAAGAGCAGGACACAGAGTGGGAAAAGGCGTGGAGTAGAATGTGGAAACTATTGGCAGAGGCTGCAGTGATCTGGCAGAGACAGAGAGAAAAAGTGACAGAGCGAGGGGTGAGAGAGAAAAGAATGAGAGAGAGAGAGAGATTGTGTATGTGTGTGTGGTGTGTGTGTGTGTGTGTGTGTGTGTGTGTGTGTGTGTGTGTGTGTGTGTGTGTGTGTGTGTGTGTGTGTGTGTGTGTGTGTGTGTGTGTGTGTGTGGAGGTGAGGAGAATCTTTAGCTCCCTGTCAGACTGAGACACACAGACCTGGTGGGCGATTTGCCAGGCCTCCCTCCAACAGGCTTTTGTTTCATCCTCCATCTCACAGCCCTGCGCAAAGACTATCTCTCTCTCTCTCTCTCTCTCTCTCTCTCTCTCTCTCTCTCTCTCTCTCTCTCTCTCTCTCTCTCTCTCTCTCTCTCTCTCTCTCTCTCTCTCTCTCTCTCTCTCTCTCTCTCTCTCTCTCTCTCTCTCTCTCTCTCTCTCTCCCTCACACTCCATTCCTTCTTCTCCATCTCTGTCCCTGGCTCTCTCTAGGTGTCTCTATCTCCCTCCCCCCCCTCCTCCCTCCCTTACACTCCCATCGCTCTTCTCTCTCCCTGGCTTTTTCTGTCTCCCTCCCTCTCCTGGCTCTTTCTAGGTGTCTCCCTCCCTCTCTCTCTCTCCCTGGCTCTGTCTCTGTTCGTTCTGGAGCCAAGTCTCTGTTTCAGTGCTATTTGATACTATTTTGATGCCTATTCTCCCTGCCATTCATCCTGACAATATTGGTCAGTCCCCTTGTTCTTTTGTTTGAGCTTTTCGTATTTAACATGTGTTATTATCCCCACGTCACTTTTAGTATTTAACATGTGTTAATATCCCCACGTCACTTTAGTATTTAACATGTGTTAATATCCCCACGTCACTTTAGTATTTAACATGTGTTAATATCCCCACGTCACTTTAGTATTTAACATGTGTTAATATCCCCACGTCACTTTAGTATTTAACATGTGTTAATATCCCCACGTCACTTTAGTATTTAACATGTGTTAATATCCACACTTCACTTTAGTATTTAACATGTGTTAATATCCCCACGTCACTTTTAGTATTTAACATGTGTTAATATCCCCACGTCACTTTAGTATTTAACATGTGTTAATATCCCTACGTCACTTTCAGTATTTCTTAATATCCCCACGTCACTTTAGTATTTAACATGTGTTTATATCCCCACGTCACTTTAGTATTTAACATGTGTTAATATCCCCACGTCACTTTAGTATTTAACATGTGTTAATATCACAACATCACTTTTAGTATTTAACATGTGTTAATATCCCCACGTCACTTTAGTATTTAACATGTGTTAATATCCCCACGTCACTTTAGTATTTAACATGTGTTAATATCCACACTTCACTTTAGTATTTAACATGTGTTAATATCCCCACGTCACTTTAGTATTTAACATGTGTTAATATCCACACTTCACTTTAGTATTTAACATGTGTTAATATCCCCACGTCACTTTCAGTATTTCTTAATATCCCAACATCACTTTTAGTATTTAACATGTGTTAATATCCCCACTTCACTTTTAGTATTTAACATGTGTTAATATCCCCACGTCACTTTTAGTATTTAACATGTGTTAATATCCCCACGTCACTTTAGTATTTAACATGTGTTAATATCCACACTTCACTTTAGTATTTAACATGTGTTAATATCCCCACGTCACTTTCAGTATTTCTTAATATCCCAACATCACTTTTAGTATTTAACATGTGTTAATATCCCCACGTCACTTTAGTATTTAACATGTGTTAATATCCCCACGTCACTTTAGTATTTAACATGTGTTAATATCCCCACGTCACTTTAGTATTTAACATGTGTTAATATCCACACTTCACTTCTAACATTGGTTATTTTCACATTGACATGGTTGTGGTCTGGTTACAGTTGGGACTGCCAATGCCGTTGGAACTAGTGCCAATTACATGTGTCAATGAACATCTCTTAATAGTTCCATCCAATTCATCAGATAGATGCTGACAAACTCCTGCTCTGATCCAGCTCGTTAGGGGCCCGTTTGGCCAGGAAATCAACCTGGAGGGCTTTGATAGGTTTTAATATCATGAACACATATTTCATGGGTTTCCATGTCCCCCAGGGAGGTAGTGGGTAGAGGGTCCTCTGATGTGAAGACGTGTGGTGTTGTAGTACGACGCCACAGGCAGACAGGGAGAAGACAGGAGGGATGGAGGGAGAAAAGGATTTGATGCCCCCTCGTTCACCTCAGACAACCCCAGAAGACATACAGTAGATAAAATGGCCCAATGTTGGGAAAATAAAGCTTTAGTGAATCTGAACATAAACTAGTATCTATGGATTCACACAAATAGTGTTTATTCACATAACAAACAACATATCTGGGAGTGGGGAGCGTGTTCATGCTTTAGATGAGTGAGTTTTTACGTGGGGCTGTCTGCGGCCATTTTGGATTGACATTGTTTTCCATGTCAACAGCATGAGCAGAAAAACAGAGTTCGCTGGGCAATGCAACATCACGTTATAGTCTGAGCAGCTTCTGCCTGGCCACTCCCATCGGTTACCCAATGACAACAAAGCCCGGCGTGACCTCCGGCCTAGCTAGCTTCAGTGATTTATCTTTGTGCATACTAACAGGCGGCTCAGTCAGCGGGAGACCTCTGCATCACGCCGCTCATTACAAAACATCAGCGGATTACCCAGATGGACTTCCTGAAATCCCTTCATTGGAATAATACAGTGAAATGCATCTATCCCAGGGTCGCCGCGAGGGGCCATCCCACTTGTCTGAGCAAAGTTGACATGTCATTGTCTTCTGCTTGGAGTGGTGGAGGGTTGGGGGAGTGTGTGTGTGCATGTGTGTGTGTGTGCATGTGAGTGTGTGTGCATGTGTGTGTGTGTGCGCGTACGTTTATGTGTCTATGTGCGAGTGCACCCGCGCATGCGAGGCAAATCCATTAATTCGCAGTGACGTTGAACGTAGCAACAATCCCCGACCCCCAATCCCGAGGTTAATTAAATCCAAATTAAGCTCGTTAGGCGGACAGAAACACCTGCTTTTTAAAACAACAGTCAAACAAAAACATGTTGGGGAGAGATGTCATTAACGTGCTAATGCTAAATCCCCCCAGCTTTATTTGGGGGCTGGGTTTTTTGTCAGTCAACACAATGAGAAGAATCCTACTATTATCCCTGGGTCAATATTGACCACCAACACAAGTGTTAATTGGATCCTGAAACGCCAAGCTCAGTTTCACCTACTCTCGGAGCAGTTCAAAGAGATAATGAATATCTAATTATTATTTTTCTATTCCAGCTACGTTTATACATGTTACATGTGCTTGAATCGCTCGGGGCAGAGATGGTGTTCTAATGTGGGATTCTAAATCATGGAGCATAAAACTCATCAAAAGAGGAAAACCCTCCCTGAGCTTGTTGCTGCTTGCCGTGGAGCGCCTGGCAACAGACATCAAGACAGGGATCTTCATCATGGATGCCCTGAGGGCCAGATTAACTACACAGTTCCTCCCCATGCTGCCCTACTGCCATTCCTTCCATCAACACCACACAACCCACACACACAGACAGACAGACAGACAGACAGACAGACAGACAGACAGACAGACAGACAGACAGACAGACAGACAGACAGGGATCTTCATCATGGATGCCCTGAGGGCCAGATTAACTACACAGTTCCTCCCCATGCTGCCCTACTGCCATTCCTTCCATCAACACCACACAACCCACACACACAGACAGACAGACAGACAGACAGACAGACAGACAGACAGACAGACAGGGATCTTCATCATGGATGCCCTGAGGGCCAGATTAACTACACAGTTCCTCCCCATGCTGCCCTACTGCCATTCCTTCCATCAACACCACACAACCCACACACACACACAGACAGACAGACAGACAGACAGACAGACAGACAGACAGACAGACAGACAGACAGGGATCTTCATCATGGATGCCCTGAGGGCCAGATTAACTACACAGTTCCTCCCCATGCTGCCCTACTGCCATTCCTTCCATCAACACCACACAACCCACAGACAGACAGACAGACAGACAGACAGACAGACAGACACACAGACACACATACACATACACACACATACACACACATACACACACTCCCAAACACACACACATACACACACACACCCTCAAGGCCGGTGTGGTGCCAGGGAGAGAATCCAGGTCTGTTTAGTAGCTCATCAAGCTACACAGTAAAGATGTCTAATTACAGTGAGTCCTGCTTCAAAGGGAAAAGGCCAGTGCCAATACTATTGATAATTCACATGAAATAAGCTGTCATTGGGAATAGGGCTGGGAAAAGGAAATGTTTCATTTTTATTAGATTTGGTGGGTCTGTAATCATCTTGTTGGGCGTGGAGGATAAGCATAGAAAGCCTGAGCCAGATATATCAGATTAAGTATGGTACTGTAGCTGACTCCTTTGCTTTATATGATGCAGGATATACAGTCAGTATGACCCTATCATAAATACTGTATGTTTGCTGGTTTATAATGATATGATCACTCACAGACTGTATTATTAAAGATATTCACAAGTGAACCAATGAGGACGCTACATCCTGAATCTCAATAGCCAATGAGACCATAATAATCATAATCAACTCATGTTTACACTTGACCCTTGACCTCTGAAATTACCTCTGGCTTCTTGACGCGTCCCTCCTGGAAGGAGCAGGTGCGTGGGTCGTGGGTGCAGTCATGTCTGTATTTACACCAGTGGCACTGGTAGGGGCTTCTCACACACGACAAACACCTGAGAGAGGAGAAGGAGAGAGTAGAAGGAGAGAGGAGTATGAGAGAGGAGAGAGGGGAAGGAGAGAGGAGAAGGAGGAAGTGAGAGGAGGAGAGAGGAGAAGAAGTAGGAGAGAGGAGAAGGAGAGAGGAGTAGGAGAGAGGAGAGAGGAGTAGGAGAGAGGAGAGAGGAGTAGGAGAGAGGAGAGAGGAGTAGGAGAGAGGAGAGAGTAGAAGGAGAGAGGAGAAGGAGAGTGAAGAACAGGAGAGAGGAGAGAGAGTGAGGAACAGGAGAGAGGAGAGAGGGGAGAGAGTGAGGAACAGGAGAGAGGAGAGAGAGTGAGGAACAGGAGAGAGGAGAGAGAGTGAGGAACAGGAGAGAGGAGAGAGACTATGACATTACTTTAATATTCTTTAGTTATGGGTATCAAACATCAATGATATGTTACAGTTTATAATGACATTTTCAACACTTCCTTTAAAAAAAATGTAATAAGCGGGTAATTCTGACTGTAATTGAGACTAGACATGTAGACTTACGACTTGTGGACGCTGCAGTTGTAGAAGACAAAGCTGGTGTTGGCGAAGACCAGGCCTGTCTCCTTGGACTTGAGGTAGAGCTGAACTATCTGGTGATCAGCTGGAGGGAGGGAGGATACAGAGAAAAACACTATGAGCAGGGTTGGACCACACCAACATATTAGATTACCTGGGATGTATTCACTAGCAAACAAACAGAACCAAACGGAACCAAAAAGAAGCACATGGAACATAACGGGGAGAGACCTATCTGAATTCGTCACACAGAAACTCTTGTTTTTGTTGTGAAATGTTTTCCGTTGCAAAACATTTTTTTAATTGTTTGCAAAGGTGTGCACTAATGATTACACCCCAGAGCACCTCAACCAATGGGAGGGGCTGACTGATTTTATGTCTATATCTACTATATCAAAGATGTACTGACTCTAGGATCTCTAGTCTGAATTATATATCTACTATATCAGAGATGTACTGACTAGTATCTCTAGTCTGAATTATATATCTACTATATCAGAGATGTACTGACTAGTATCTCTAGTCTGAATTATATATCTACTATATCAGAGATGTACTGATTAGTATCTCTAATCTGAATTATATATCTACTATATCAGAGATGTACTGACTAGAATCTCTAGTCTGAATTATATATCTACTATATCAGAGATGTACTGACTAGTATCTCTAGTCTGAATTATATATCTACTATATCAGAGATGTACTGACTAGTATCTCTAGTCTGAATTATATATCTACTATATCAGAGATGTACTGACTAGTATCTCTAGTCTGAATTATATATCTACTATATCAGAGATGTACTGATTAGTATCTCTAGTCTGAATTATATATCTACTATATCAGAGATGTACTGACTAGTATCTCTAGTCTGAATTATATATCTACTATATCAGAGATGTACTGACTAGAATCTCTAATCTGAATTATATATCTACTATATCAGAGATGTACTGACTCTAGTCTGTCTGCTCCTGTCCTTCTGTCTGGCTTCCTAATGAAGGACTGTGTGTTAATGGAGGTGTCTACAGAGACAGTCTGTCTGCTTCTGTCCTTCTGTCTGGTTTCCTAATGAAGGACTGTGTGTTAATGGAGGTGTCTACAGAGACAGTCTGTCTGCTCCTGTCCTTCTGTCTGGTTTCCTAATGAAGGACTGTGTGTTAATTGAGGTGTCTACAGAGACAGTCTGTCTGCTCCTGTCCTTCTGTCTGGTTTCCTAATGAAGGACTGTGTGTTAATTGAGGTGTCTACAGAGACAGTCTGTCTGCTCCTGTCCTTCTGTCTGGTTTCCTAATGAAGGACTGTGTGTTAATGGAGGTGTCTACAGAGACAGTCTGTCTGCTCCTGTCCTTCTGTCTGGTTTCCTAATGAAGGACTGTGTGTTAATGGAGGTGTCTACAGAGACAGTCTGTCTGCTCCTGTCCTTCTGTCTGGTTTCCTAATGAAGGACTGTGTGTTAATTGAGGTGTCTACAGAGACAGTCTGTCTGCTCCTGTCCTTCTGTCTGGTTTCCTAATGAAGGACTGTGTGTTAATTGAGGTGTCTACAGAGACAGTCTGTCTGCTCCTGTCCTTCTGTCTGGCTTCCTAATGAAGGACTGTGTGTTAATGGAGGTGTCTACAGAGACAGTCTGTCTGCTCCTGTCCTTCTGTCTGGTTTCCTAATGAAGGACTGTGTGTTAATGGAGGTGTCTACAGAGACAGTCTTGTCTGCTCCTGTCCTTCTGTCTGGCTTCCTAATGAAGGACTGTGTGTTAATTGAGGTGTCTACAGAGACAGTCTGTCTGCTCCTGTCCTTCTGTCTGGTTTCCTAATGAAGGACTGTGTGTTAATGGAGGTGTCTACAGAGACAGTCTGTCTGCTCCTGTCCTTCTGTCTGGTTTCCTAATGAAGGACTGACTCCATGTTTAATTCAACAGGCCAACAGACATCTCCTCCCCCAAAGACAGGAAGAGAAAATTGTCGTCTCCCTTCCTCTCTCTGTCACTCTTGTCTTCTTTTACCCTTCTTCGCTGCCTCTCTCTGTCGCTCCGGTCTTCGTCTCCGTTCCCTCTCTCTTCTCTCTGTCACTCCTGCTCTCTCTCTTTCCCTTTGTGTTGCTCCTGTCTTCCTATCCCTCCTCTCTCTCCCCTCTCTCTCTCTTGCTCGCTCTCTCTCTAACAAAAGGGGTGAATCGTTCATCAATCACGGTAAAGTGTGGCTGACAATGAATCTGTCCTAATTAGAGCACCTAAATGTTACCTTGATGCCTGCTAGGCTGCTATCACTAGCTCACTACCCCCTCCCTGCAGGGCCCCTCGGCCTCTCTCTCTCTGACACTGCCTGAACAAGATGGCTGCCTAATGAGGCACTCCATCCCTATCCATTAGTGTGGTGTTTCCTAAAGGACAAAATACACAGACGTGCCTGAAGACTTGTATCAGCTCAACGACCTAACGCCTTTAGCTCAGCAGCCTAACACAGTCTTGCTCCATGCAGCCAAGTCAGGTTTAATCTCAGACAGTCACATACATGGTAACATGTTACTGCGGCATCAACAGCTTTACATGATGTTCATTTGGCATAACACTGAACACATGTTCCTAATTCCCCTAAGTACCCTTTACTCTATCAGTTATACATCTGTGCATAGGTTGTGTGTGTGTGTGTGTGTATATGTATGTATGTATGTATGTATGTATGTATGTATGTATGTATGTATGTATGTGTGTGTGTGTGTGTGTGTGTGTGTGTGTGCAACAGGATGTGTGTGTATGTCAGTGTGTGTGAAGGGTTAGGTAAAGGTATTGTGTATAAGTAGGTGAGTGGGCGTGTCTGTTTGTGTGTGTGTGTGTGTGTGTGTGTGTAATTGAGTCCGGGTTTGATGTGAAGGTGTAATAGCCCATGTACACTGTAAGTGCCCCCCCCCCCGTACTGTAAGTGTGTCCCCCTCTGTACTGTGAGCAGGGGTTTAGTGTGTGTTAGGCCTCAGTGGGTCCCTCAGCCCTGTAATTTCATGGTGGCCTGCATGCCCCACTCCCAATACTTATAGGTGTTATTATTCATGCCATGCTGTACACAATCCCAACGTTGGGCTCTCACCCACCCGAGGCCGCTGCCAAAAAGCCAGTCATCTGCTAATTTAGCTAGTGTATGGTTATCCTAGTCTGAGTCCCAAATAGCACCCTATTCCCTATGTAGTGCCTACTTTTGCCCAGGATCTGGCCAAAAGCACTACATAGAGAAACAGGTGGCATTTGGGACGCAGACTCAACATCAACAATAACAATGAAAGTGCCCATGTGAATGGCCTTTCTCTCTCTTCTCTCTCTTCTTAGTCCTTCCCACCTTTACATTAGGCCAGCAGCTTTCTCTCCAGCTCCTGTTCATTCACTATGAAGACTGATGGAGAGAAAACTATTTAAAAGACATTCGCTAAATGTGGTACACAAATAAACATCTGCAGAGTATTTGTAGGAGGAACAATTCAGGGGGTTTTCTTTCTCTTTTCTCTTTAGCAGGATTAGCATTGTGCCAACGTGAACCAACAGCTAGCGTTAGTGCTCCCTTACTACTTTTGAGGAGGCGTTAGCTTAGCCAACGTGAAGCAGCAGCTAGCGTTAGCACTCCCCTGCTTCTTTTGAGGAGGCGTTAGCATAGCCAACGTGAAGCAGCAGCTAGCGTTAGCACTCCCCTGCTTCTTTTGAGGCGCGGCAGCGTCTTCATTATCTCCACATGGAGACGTCTGGGTATTATGAAAGATTACCAGTCCTCCAGACAGCTGCCCAGATGTGTGCACTTTTCAATTATACCTGGGTTAACCAACCACGTCGAGGAGGAGAGAAGCGAGGGATGAGAGGGGGACAAGAAAGCTTAGCTCGGAGAATGAATGCTGTCAAAAGCGTTTTTTGGCAGCGGGATTCATTTTTAACCGCTCCTCCCCTTCACTTTGCTTTCGAAATGAGTCCCGATCTGCCCGCGCTCAGGGCTGTTGGGGTCCCACATGTCTCTGTCAGCATACCTCCTCCGTGAGAGAGTAAATAAATAAACTCTCTCTAATGACAGTTGATTGGGTGACTAAACACGTTCTAGGGCGCTGCTCCGAGGGTTCCGGGCTACGATGGGTAACAGGGAATTTAAGCCCTCGTAACCCCAGACCACACGAAGACCCAAATGAGACGCAAATCAGTTCCCACATTTAGCAGGTCCCTGGCTTAATGAGTTAGTGTTTTGGCTTCATACTTAAATGAGTTAGTGTTTTGGCTTCATCAGTAACACCTCCATAAGCGTCACTACACTCATGTAAACCAAGTAAAAACGTTTTTTAAATAACATACTCAAAAGCAAAACCGAGCTCTTTGATTGGTCTGTAATCAGTCAGGTATCTTATGCTACAGACCTTTGTCTACGATAATGCGAGGCACCTCCTTCTCGGCAGGCGAGCTGCACCTGATGCGGTTCCCCTCCACCAGACCGTCCATCTCAGCCAGGTCCTCAAAGGTACAGTTGACCCCTGCAGACAACTCTGGGACGTTATGGGCCTCCAGGATCAGCTGTGGAGAGAAGACAGAGGGGGGTTACATATGGCATCAGGGGAGAAGAGCGGAGTAGAGGGAGGGGTGGAACCGTCCTGTGTGGCTCAGTCAGTAGAGCATGGTGCTTTCAACGCCAGGGATGTGGGTTTGATTCCCACGGGGGATCAGTAGGAAAATGAGGGGAACGGCACCGCAGTAACTCCAGGCTCTGATCAGGCCCTACACCCAAGCAAGGGCACTGCGTTCATCCACCTCTGGCCTGCTCGCCTCCCTACCATTGAGGAAGTACAGTTCCCGCTCAGCCCAGTCAAAACTGTTCGCTGCTCTGGCCCCCAATGGTGGAACTAACTCCCTCACGACGCCAGGACAGCGGAGTCAATCACCACCTTCCGGAGACACCTGAAACCCCACCTCTTCAAGGAATACCTAGGATAGGATAAGTAATCCTTCTCACCCCCCCTTAATGATTTAGATGCACTATTGTAAAGTGGCTGTTCCACTGGATGTCAGAAGGTGAATTCACCAATTTGTAAGTCGCTCTGGATAAGAGCGTCTGCTAAATGACGTAAATGTAAATGTAAATGTAAAATATATGCACCAGAGATATAAGTATCTCTGGATAAGGGCGTCTGCTAAATGACTCAAATGGCGTGAGAATTGGGAGATATTCCATGAGTAGAATTGGGAGATATTCCATTAGTAGAATTGGGAGATATTCCATGAGTAGAATTGGGAGATATTCCATTAGTAGAATTGAGAGATACAGCGATGGGATAGATGAATGTATAGTGTCATCTGATGGTGGAGGGATAGATGAGGGGGAGAGAGGAGGGAAAAGAGGACAGATGGGGGTAACGATCCCCTGTAGACATACCATGCCGTGATAAAGCCACAACATGGAGGGTTCAGTGAGTAGCAGTTCACCCTACATCACATCACACATCAGTATAGGCTCTGGTGTCCCAAATAGCACCCTGATCCCTATGTAGAGCAGTACTGTTGATCAGGTGGCCCATATGGCTTGGTTCAAAAGCAGGGCACTATATAGGAAAAAGGCTGGCATTTGGGACTCAGCCTATATTAGCATATCGCAACAGAAACATCAACATGACAGGATGTCTTCAGAGAGGCAGGAAGTCTTTCCTGTCCAGAGGACCATCTACGGCTCTCGCTGACTCACCCATCCATTAACTCATTCTGACATGAATACCTTTACAATGGACATGAGAGAGAAGGAGAGAGAGAGTGAAGGAGGGAGAGGGAGTGAAAGAGAGAAAGTGAAGGAGAGGGAGAGAGAGTGAAGGAGAGAGAGAGAAGGGAGGGAGAAAGAGTGAAAGAGAGAAAGTGAAAGTGAAGGAGAGGGAGAGAAAGTGAAGGAGAGAGAGAGAGTGAAGGAGAGAGAGAGGGAAGGAGAGAGTGAAGGAGAGAGAGAGAGAGTGAAAGAGAGAAAGTGAAGGAGAGGGAGAGAGAGGAAGGAAGAGAGAGAGAGAGTGAAGAAAGAGAGAAAGTGAAGGAGAGGTAGAGAGAGTGAGAGAGTGATAAAGAGAGAGAGTGAAAGGGAGAGAGAGTGAAAGAGAGAAAGTGAAGGAGAGAGAGTGAAAGAGAGAACGCGAAGGAGAGGGAGAGCGAGTGAAGGAGAGGGAGAGAGAGTGAAGGAGAGGGAGAGAGAGTGAAAGAGAGAACGTGAAGGAGAGAGAGAGTGAGTGAGAAGGAGAGAGAGTGAAGGAGAGGTAGAGAGAGTGAAGGAGAGGTAGAGAGAGTGAAGGAGAGGGAGAGAGAGGGAAGGAAGGAGAGGGAGAGAGAGAGTGAAAGAGAGAAAGTGAAGGAGAGAGAGAGTGAAGAAGAGGGAGAGAGAGTGAAGGAGAGGGAGAGAGAGTGAAGGAGAGGGAGAGAGAGAAACAAAAAGAGAGTGAGAGAGTGAAGGAGAGAGTGAAGGAGAGGGAGAGAGAGTGAGTGAGAGAGAGTGAAGGAGAGAGAGAGCGAAAGAGAGAACGCGAAGGAGAGGGAGAGCGAGTGAAGGAGAGGTAGAGAGAGTGAAAGAGAGAATGAAGGAGAGGGAGAGAGAGTGAAGTAGAGGGGGAGAGAGTGAAAGAGAGAATGTGAAGGAGAGAGAGAGTGAGTGAGAGGGAGAGAGAGAGAGTGAAGGAGAGGGAGAGAGAGTGAAGGAGAGGTAGAGAGAGTGAAGGAGAGGTAGAGAGAGTGAAGGAGAGGGAGAGAGATAGAAACAAAAATACAAGGAGAGAAGAAGACAGCAGGACATGTTTGTTGAGCATCAGCTCTGTGTTTTACAAAGGCTGCTGGCGATTCTTTGACTGTTTGTCATCTGGTGAACACTTGGAGGCCAATGCCCTCCTTGCTCTGTCCCCCTGGGCTACCCACCATGCCCTGCGGCAGGCCGCGCCAATTTCACATCCCACTTCTACGAGTACATGTCCCTGAGAGAAAGGGAGGGAGGGGGGAAGGAGGGAGGGAAGGGAGGAGCTAGGTGGAAAGGGGGAGGAGGAAGGTGAGAGGAAATTAGGTATTGGGGGGGGGGCAGAAATGAAGGGAAGAAAGAGGCAGGATGAGAAAAGGAAGGAGAGAAAGCAAGAAACAGTGAAACAAGTATGCAAGCAGGTAGGAGGGAGGGAGGGAGGGAATGAGGAAGAGAAGGATGTAGATTCCTGTTGTTGATAGTGCTGAGTAAACTGCCCTCCTCTCTAAAGAGCAGAGGATGAGTGGGGGGGGGACTTGACAGACTTGACGAGTAGAAAAATAGTCCTTGAACAAGTGAGAAAGGGGGAGAAAAATATGAATGGGGTCAAGACCAAAATATAAATATTGAGGTGGCAAATAGAGGAGGCCTTGCATCCATTCTGCTGTTGGCCGCAGCACATTTCTAATACGGTGCCAGAGAAGCTCCTGTACGGTGTGAGAAGGGCTGACCTGCACTGTTTTTATATTGCTGTTTAGTGTTTAATGAAAAGTCTTAGGCTGTCGCTGGGCACCGTACAGATACAGGAGCTTCCCTATTACTGCAGAGGAGCCTCACTCAGCCAGAGACACAGCCCTCTTCCCACTTCATTTCTTTTTCCTTTTAAGGAGCAATGTGGCGCAAGTTTTCTTCAATTACATTTGGAGCAGTCGCGGCCCTAACCCGAGCCGCCCGGGCCTAAACATGGAGTAGGAAAATAAGCTGTGTTCCGTGTCAATTGAATCACACACACACATGGAGAGAAATAGGTTCTCGCGTCTCTCCTTAATAATACACTGCGTCTCACATGGAGGATATGATGTGATAGATCGTATTGGCTTGGGTTGCCATAGTGACATAAAGAGGAGGATGTTGATCTGGGGGTGGTTCATTTAGATGCATACTGTACATGCCTCCTTGACTTGTATCACATGTGGCAGATTATGACAGCTGAATACACGATGCATTATACTGTAATAACACATGGTATGACACATCTTATGACTGTCATCCACTGAAAATAGAGTGTGAGATTCCATATGCCTTTTGGAATCCTATTACAATGTGTGAATACATCTATTGTCACAAGCTGTGAGCATATTTGAATTCTCATTGTAGTGAGAGACAAGCAGCCTGGTGACAAGTCATTATCTTCTCTTCTCTGTCTGGAGGCATGTGAATACAGACCTACAGCAATATACTTGTAATAACACTAACAGTAGAGTCCAGACCTCCTCTGTGAAGCTATTAGAATTGTATTTTATCTCAACAGGGAGCGATCTGGTCAGTGTACTAGCACCTGCTCTGGGAAGTCTTGATAGGATGGCTGTTATATCTACAGACAACAGCCCCAGAGACACTCCAAAACAAACGCAAGAGGAAAAGCTAATGGGCAAATAAAGAAGAAAAGCACATCAATGCTTTTACGAGAGAGAAACTCCTCTGTAGAGGGCTCCAGATTATCTTTTTAAACTAATATTTAATAACTAAAAGGTCAAGGACTGGCCCTGCCTGCCCGCCCAGTCTCACCAATCAATTGGATGGGAGATCTGTTGCGTAGAGAAAGGTTAAACACTCTCAGAACGCCAAGGCAGTGTGTGTGTGTGTGTGTGTGTGTGTGTGTGTGTGTGTGTGTGTGTGTGTGTGTGTGTGTGTGTGTGTGTGTGTGTGTGTGTGTGTGTGTGTGTGTGTGTGTGTGTGTGTGTGTGTGTGTGTGTGTGTGTGTGTGTGTGTGTGTGTGTGTGTGTGTGTGTGTGAGTGTGTGTGTGTGTGTGATTATTATGATTATTATTATTATTACACCCATGGAGCTGAATGTTCAGACAGTACCCTGAGAGTAGTATCTGTACATGACCTTACCCTTCCTCATTTACGTTTATATACTTGGCCAGCAGAGATTAAAAGCAGTCTCATATCCCCATTACGTATAAAATGGGATTGAAATGTCACTGTAGATCGTTGGTATTCAAAGTTGGGGGGGAACTGCAGTGGGGTCATCAAAATAAATATCTATTTTTTTGGGTGTGGGGGGCACAGATTATTGAGATCATTTGAAAAATTCAATTTATTTGAATGAGACATGAAAATGTAATGAATTGAAGTTACTTGTGGGTGTAAAAATCTAATTTAAGGTTGTGTCATTATTTTGGGGGTAGGGTCATGATAAATTATCACAAAAAAATTGGGGTCTCCAGAAATTCCGACGGATAAAATGGGGTCCCACCTGAAAAGTCTGAATACCACTGTCATAGATGGACAGGTGGATGCAGTGTGTTGCATTAACTGGTGTACTGATCTACAGTCTAGTCCTACAGGACACACCAAGCATTAACTGTTCTACAGTCTAGTCCTACAGGACACACCAAGCATTAACTGTTCTACAGTCTAGTCCTACAGGACACACCAAGCATTAACTGTTCTACAGTCTAGTCCTACAGGACACACCAAGCATTAACTGTTCTACAGTCTAGTCCTACAGGACACACCAAGCATTAACTGATCTACAGTCTAGTCCTACAGGACACACCAAGCATTAACTGTTCTACAGTCTAGTCCACATATGTCAGAGTCAAGGCCAAGGGCCACATCCGGCCCGCGAGAAGGTTTTTTACGGCCCCTGGGATGATCTTGATTTATTATTAGAACCGGCCCGCAGACCGCAGCAAGCCGGCAGCCCGCAGATCTTTTACACGCACCAATACTACATTTCCCACAATGCAACGGTGACGCACCGAGCAGTAGGCTGCTTCATTTCAATATTTATTGGCACAGCAGTCGTCAGCATCACAGTAAAATTAACTTTCAGATACCCATCAAAAATGGCAAAACGGAAGGTGGACACTGAGAACCGGGGTTTCAAACAAGGTGGGAGTCGGAGTATATGTTCACGGAGGTAGCTGGAAAACCTGTGTGTCTTCTGTGTGGAGAAAGTGTGGCGGTACTGAAAGAGTATAATCTGAGACGACATTATGAAACGAAACACGCGGACAAAAACAAGAATATGGACATGGAACAAAGGCTACAAAAGGCAGAGGAATTAAAACGAGGCCTCAAATCTCGACAGGCTCTGTTCAAAAAAGCCAAATCACAAGGCCAGGCTGCTGTCAAGGCCAGTTTTATTTTGGCAGAAGAGATCGCTAAATCAGCCCGGCCATTTACGGAGAGGGATTTCATCAAAAACTGCATGATTAAAGTTTGTGACGAAGTTTGCCCAGAAAAAAGGCAACTCTTTTTAAATGTGAGTCTGAGCAGAAACACCATTGCCGAGAGAGTAGACCAGTTGTCCATCAATCTAAAAGAGCAGCTTGTGAAAAAGGGAAAGATTTCATTGCATATTCCTTGGCTGTGGATGAGAGCACCGACATTTCTGACATTGCCCAGTTGTCAATTTTCATCCGCGGAGTGGACTCCAGCCTAAGCGTGACAGAGGAGGTTTTGGCTTTACGTCCTATGCATGGCACAACTACGGGGCATGATTTGTATGAAGAGGTGTCAAGATGTGTAAATGAGATGGAGCTGCCTTGGGAAAAACTCGTGGGTTTGACAACCGACGGAGCACCTGCGATGTGTGGACACAGGAGCGGACTGGTGGCGAAGATACGGGAAAAGATGCAAGAGGAAAACGCGACAGGTGAGCTGACAGCTTATCATTGTATCATACACCAGGAAGCGTTGTGCGGTAAAGCCTTGAAAATGGAGCATGTAATGAGCATCATCACGCGCACAGTTAACTTTATCAGAGCCAAAGGTTTGAATCACCGCCAGTTCAAGGCATTTCTGACGGAGTTAGAAACGGAGCATGGTGATTTGCCTTATCACACAGAGGTGCGATGGCTAAGCCAGGGAAAGGTGCTTCAAAGATGTTTCGAGCTTCGTGAGGAGATTTGTCTGTTCTTGGACAGCAAAGGGAAAGACACAACACAACTCCGAGACGAAATGTTTCTGTGTGAAATGGCTTTTCTGTGTGACATTACGAGTCATCTGAATGCAATGAACTTGCAGCTGCAGGGTCGGGATCATGTCATCTCTGATATGTACAGTACAGTGAAGGCATTTAAAACCAAACTGACTCTGTGGGAGACGCAGATGCGGAAAGAAAATTTGAGCCACTTTCCCAGCTGCCAGACCATGAAAGAGAAGCTCTCTACCAGTGCGTTCCCGAGCGCACAGTTGGCTGATAAAATAGGTATGCTTGCCGCTGACTTTCGACGCCGATTTGCTGACTTTGAAGCACAAAAAAGCAGGTTGGAACTGCTCGGTAACCCATTTGCTGTTGACGTGGAAAGCTCACCACCAAACCTCCAAATGGAGTTGATTGACCTCCAATGCAATGATGCACTGAGGGCAAAATATGCGGCAGTGGGTGCTGCGGAGTTCGCCCGTTTCCTCCCCGACACAATGCCCCAGCTGCGCATCCAGGCTGCTCAAACGTTGTCTATGTTTGGCAGCACATACCTGTGTGAACAACTTTTTTCTTTGATGAACCTGAACAAAACATCACACAGAAGTCGACTTACTGCTGAACACCTCCACTCAATTCTGAGGATTTCCTCAGCTCAGAGCCTTACCCCGAACATTGATGAACTTGTGGAAAAGATGGGACACCACCAAGTATCACCCTCAACCTCAAACAAGTGAACATTACTGTGCAATCACATATTTAGAGTTTTTACTCAGTTCAAGTTTAAAAGTTAAAGTTTAATATTTGTTTTCACTGCATGTTACTTCTCCTTAAACAAAGTGTTGTTTTTGATTAATAGATTTTTGCACTTTATTTTATTGTATTTCAATCCAATTATATTTTAAAAATATTTCAGTTGAGTGGATGATAGAAAATTGCTATTATTGTTTTTTTCTTTGAAGTAAATTTAGCCCACTTTTGCTAAAATAGAAAATATAGGCTACTGATGGTGCCTTGAATACCGGTTTCTTTCATTTAATGTTCATGTTATGGGGATTTTTATATAAAGGAAATTTGTCTTTTGTGTCTGTTGAAAATTAAAGATTACTGACAGAGCCATAAGAAAATATTGCTTTATTTATCTGATCATATTGGAATATATTTGTTAGGTTTTCAGTAGGTTCAATTAGGTTCACTAGACTATATGCGTCATTTAAAATTTTTTCAATGAACATTCGAACAGTCCGGCCCTCGGCTTGTAGCTAAATTTTTATTTGGCCCTCCGTCCATTTGACTTTGACACCCCTGGTCTAGTCCTACAGGACACACCAAGCATTAACTGGTGCACTGATCTACAGTCTAGTCCTACAGGACACACCAAGCATTAACTGATCTACAGTCTAGTCCTACAGGACACACCAAGCATTAACTGATCTACAGTCTAGTCCTACAGGACACACCAAGCATTAACTGGTGCACTGATCTACAGTCTAGTCCTACAGGACACACCAAGCATTAACTGATCTACTGGTCTACAGTCTAGTCCTACAGGACACACCAAGCATTAACTGGTCTACAGTCTAGTCCTACAGGACACACCAAGCATTAACTGTTCTACAGTCTAGTCCTACAGGACACACCAAGCATTAACTGGTGCACTGATCTACAGTCTAGTCCTACAGGACACACCAAGCATTAACTGGTGTACTGTTCTACAGTCTAGTCCTACAGGACACACCAAGCATTAACTGTTCTACAGTCTAGTCCTACAGGACACACCAAGCATTAACTGATCTACTGGTCTACAGTCTAGTCCTACAGGACACACCAAGCATTAACTGATCTACAGTCTAGTCCTACAGGACACACCAAGCATTAACTGATCTACAGTCTAGTCCTACAGGACACACCAAGCATTAACTGGTGTACTGATCTACAGTCTAGTCCTACAGGACACACCAAGCATTAACTGGTGTACTGATCTACAGTCTAGTCCTACAGGACACACCAAGCATTAACTGTTCTACAGTCTTGTCCTACAGGACACACCAAGCATTAACTGGTGTACTGGTCTACAGTCTAGTCCTACAGGACACACCAAGCATTAACTGGTCTACAGTCTAGTCCTACAGGACACACCAAGCATTAACTGGTGTACTGATCTACAGTCTAGTCCTACAGGACACACCAAGCATTAACTGTTCTACAGTCTAGTCCTACAGGACACACCAAGCATTAACTGGTGTACTGGTCTACAGTCTAGTCCTACAGGACACACCAAGCATTAACTGATCTACAGTCTAGTCCTACAGGACACACCAAGCATTAACTGATCTACAGTCTAGTCCTACAGGACACACCAAGCATTAACTGATCTACAGTCTAGTCCTACAGGACACACCAAGCATTAACTGTTCTACAGTCTAGTCCTACAGGACACACCAAGCATTAACTGGTGCACTGATCTACAGTCTAGTCCTACAGGACACACCAAGCATTAACTGGTGCACTGATCTACAGTCTAGTCCTACAGGACACATCAAGCATTAACTGGTGTTCTGATCTACAGTCTAGTCCTACAGGACACACCAAGCATTAACTTGTGTTCTGATCTACAGTCTAGTCCTACAGGACACACCAAGCATTAACTGGTGTTCTGATCTACAGTCTAGTCCTACAGGACACACCAAGCATTAACTGGTGTACTGATCTACAGTCTAGTTCTACAGGACACACCAAGCATTAACTGTTCTACAGTCTAGTCCTACAGGACACACCAATCATCAACTGGTGTTCTGATCTACAGTCTAGTCCTACAGGACACACCAAGCATTAACTGGTGTTCTGATCTACAGTCTAGTCCTACAGGACACACCAAGCATTAACTGGTGTTCTGATCTACAGTCTAGTCCTACAGGACACACCAAGCATTAACTGGTGCACGGTTCTACAGTCTAGTCCTACAGGACACACCAAGCATTAACTGGTGTACTGATCTACAGTCTAGTCCTACAGGACACACCAAGCATTAACTGGTGTACTGATCTACAGTCTAGTCCTACAGGACACACCAAGCATTAACTGATCTACAGTCTAGTCCTACAGGACACACCAAGCATTAACTGGTGCACTGATCTACAGTCTAGTCCTACAGGACACACCAAGCATTAACTGATCTACAGTCTAGTCCTACAGGACACACCAAGCATTAACTGGTGCACTGATCTACAGTCTAGTCCTACAGGACACACCAAGCATTAACTGATCTACAGTCTAGTCCTACAGGACACACCAAGCATTAACTGGTGTACTGATCTACAGTCTAGTCCTACAGGACACACCAAGCATTAACTGATCTACAGTCTAGTCCTACAAGACACACCAAGCATTAACTGGTGCACTGATCTACAGTCTAGTCCTACAGGACACACCAAGCATTAACTGTTCTACAGTCTAGTCATACAGGACACACCAAGCATTAACTGGTGTACTGATCTACAGTCTGGCCCTACAGGACACACCAAGCATTAACTGATCTACATTCTAGTCCTACAGGACACACCACGCATTAACTGGTGCACTGATCTACAGTCTAGTCCTACAGGACACACCAAGCATTAACTGGTGTTCTGATCTACAGTCTAGTCCTACAGGACACACCAAGCATTAACTGTTCTACAGTCTAGTCATACAGGACACACCAAGCATTAACTGATCTACAGTCTAGTCCTACAGGACACACCAAGCATTAACTGGTGCACTGATCTACAGTCTAGTCCTACAGGACACACCAAGCATTAACTGGTGCACTGATATACAGTCTAGTCCTACAGGACACACCAAGCATTAACTGGTGTTCTGATCTACAGTCTAGTCCTACAGGACACACCAATCATTAACTGGTGTTCTGATCTACAGTCTAGTCCTACAGGACACACCAAGCATTAACTGGTGCACTGATCTACAGTCTAGTCCTACAGGACACACCAAGCATTAACTGATCTACAGTCTAGTCCTACAAGACACACCAAGCATTAACTGGTGCACTTATCTACAGTCTAGTCCTACAGGACACACCAAGCATTAACTGGTGTTCTGATCTACAGTCTAGTCCTACAGGACACACCAAGCATTAACTGATCTACAGTCTAGTCCTACAGGACACACCAAGCATTAACTGGTGCACTGATCTACAGTCTAGTCATACAGGACACACCAAGCATTAACTGGTGTACTGATCTACAGTCTGGCCCTACAGGACACACCAAGCATTAACTGATCTACAGTCTAGTCCTACAGGACACACCAAGCATTAACTGGTGCACTGATCTACAGTCTAGTCCTACAGGACACACCAAGCATTAACTGGTGTTCTGATCTACAGTCTAGTCCTACAGGACACACCAAGCATTAACTGTTCTACAGTCTAGTCATACAGGACACACCAAGCATTAACTGGTGCACTGATCTACAGTCTAGTCCTACAGGACACACCAAGCATTAACTGGTGTTCTGATCTACAGTCTAGTCCTACAGGACACACCAATCATTAACTGGTGTTCTGATCTACAGTCTAGTCCTACAGGACACACCAAGCATTAACTGGTGCACTGATCTACAGTCTAGTCCTACAGGACACACCAAGCATTAACTGATCTACAGTCTAGTCCTACAAGACACACCAAGCATTAACTGGTGCACTGATCTACAGTCTAGTCCTACAGGACACACCAAGCATTAACTGTTCTACAGTCTAGTCATACAGGACACACCAAGCATTAACTGGTGTACTGATCTACAGTCTGGCCCTACAGGACACACCAAGCATTAACTGATCTACATTCTAGTCCTACAGGACACACCAAGCATTAACTGGTGCACTGATCTACAGTCTAGTCCTACAGGACACACCAAGTATTAACTGGTGTTCTGATCTACAGTCTAGTCCTACAGGACACACCAAGCATTAACTGGTGTTCTGATCTACAGTCTGTGGCTCGATGACTCATTGCGAGCTCACAGAACAGAGCTCCGGGCAGCCGAGCGGAAATGGAGGAAAACTCGCCTCCCTGCGGACCTGGCATCCTTTCACTCCCTCCTCTCTACATTTTCCTCCTCTGTCTCTGCTGCTAAAGCCACTTTCTACCACTCTAAATTCCAAGCATCTGCCTCTAACCCTAGGAAGCTCTTTGCCACCTTCTCCTCCCTCCTGAATCCTCCCCCTCCCCCCCTCCTCCCTCTCTGCAGATGACTTCGTCAACCATTTTGAAAAGAAGGTCGACGACATCCGATCCTCGTTTGCTAAGTCAAACGACACCGCTGGTTCTGCTCACACTGCCCTACCCTGTGCTCTGACCTCTTTCTCCCCTCTCTCTCCAGATGAAATCTCGCTTCTTGTGACGGCCGGCCGCCCAACAACCTGCCCGCTTGACCCTATCCCCTCCTCTCTTCTCCAGACCATTTCCGGAGACCTTCTCCCTTACCTCACCTCGCTCATCAACTCATCCCTGACCGCTGGCTACGTCCCTTCCGTCTTCAAGAGAGCGAGAGTTGCACCCCTTCTGAAAAAACCTACACTCGATCCCTCCGATGTCAACAACTACAGACCAGTATCCCTTCTTTCTTTTCTCTCCAAAACTCTTGAACGTGCCGTCCTTGGCCAGCTCTCCCGCTATCTCTCTCAGAATGACCTTCTTGATCCAAATCAGTCAGGTTTCAAGACTAGTCATTCAACTGAGACTGCTCTTCTCTGTATCACGGAGGCGCTCCGCACTGCTAAAGCTAACTCTCTCTCCTCTGCTCTCATCCTTCTAGACCTATCGGCTGCCTTCGATACTGTGAACCATCAGATCCTCCTCTCCACCCTCTCCGAGTTGGGCATCTCCGGCGCGGCCCACGCTGGATTGCGTCCTACCTGACAGGTCGCTCCTACCAGGTGGCGTGGCGAGAATCTGTCTCCTCGCCACGCGCTCTCACCACTGGTGTCCCCAGGGCTCTGTTCTAGGCCCTCTCCTATTCTCGCTATACACCAAGTCACTTGGCTCTGTCATAACCTCACATGGTCTCTCCTATCATTGCTATGCAGACGACACACAATTAATCTTCTCCTTTCCCCCTTCTGATGACCAGGTGGCGAATCGCATCTCTGCATGTCTGGCAGACATATCAGTGTGGATGACGGATCACCACCTCAAGCTGAACCTCGGCAAGACGGAGCTGCTCTTCCTCCCGGGGAAGGACTGCCCGTTCCATGATCTCGCCATCACGGTTGACAACTCCATTGTGTCCTCCTCCCAGAGCGCTAAGAACCTTGGCGTGATCCTGGACAACACCCTGTCGTTCTCAACCAACATCATGGCGGTGGCCCGTTCCTGTAGGTTCATGCTCTACAACATCCGCAGAGTACGACCCTGCCTCACACAGGAAGCGGCGCAGGTCCTAATCCAGGCACTTGTCATCTCCCGTCTGGATTACTGCAACTCGCTGTTGGCTGGGCTCCCTGCCTGTGCCATTAAACCCCTACAACTCATCCAGAACGCCGCAGCCCGTCTGGTGTTCAACCTTCCCAAGTTCTCTCACGTCACCCCGCTCCTCCGCTCTCTCCACTGGCTTCCAGTTGAAGCTCGCATCCGCTACAAGACCATGGTGCTTGCCTACGAAGCTGTGAGGGGAACGGCACCGCAGTACCTCCAGGCTCTGATCAGGCCCTACACCCAAGCAAGGGCACTGCGTTCATCCACCTCTGGCCTGCTCGCCTCCCTACCATTGAGGAAGTACAGTTCCCGCTCAGCCCAGTCAAAACTGTTCGCTGCTCTGGCCCCCCAATGGTGGAACAAACTCCCTCACGACGCCAGGACAGCGGAGTCAATCACCACCTTCCGGAGACACCTGAAACCCCACCTCTTCAAGGAATACCTAGGATAGGATAAGTAATCCTTCTCACCACCCCCCCCCTTAATGATTTAGATGCACTATTGTAAAGTGGCTGTTCCACTGGATGTCAGAAGGTGAATTCACCAATTTGTAAGTCGCTCTGGATAAGAGCGTCTGCTAAATGACTTAAATGTAAATGTAAATGTCTAGTCCTACAGGACACACCAAGCATTAACTTGTGTACTGATCTACAGTCTAGTCCTACAGGACACACCAAGCATTAACTGTTCTACAGTCTAGTCATACAGGACACACCAAGCATTAACTGGTGTACTGATCTACAGTCTGGCCCTACAGGACACACCAAGCATTAACTGATCTACAGTCTAGTCCTACAGGACACACCAAGCATTAACTGGTGCACTGATCTACAGTCTAGTCCTACAGGACACACCAAGCATTAACTGGTGCACTGATCTACAGTCTAGTCCTACAGGACACACCAAGCATTAACTGGTGTTCTGATCTACAGTCTAGTCCTACAGGACACACCAATCATTAACTGGTGTTCTGATCTACAGTCTAGTCCTACAGGACACACCAAGCATTAACTGGTGCACTGATCTACAGTCTAGTCCTACAGGACACACCAAGCATTAACTGATCTACAGTCTAGTCCTACAAGACACACCAAGCATTAACTGGTGCACTTATCTACAGTCTAGTCCTACAGGACACACCAAGCATTAACTGTTCTACAGTCTAGTCCTACAGGACACACCAAGCATTAACTGTTCTACAGTCTAGTCCTACAGGACACACCAAGCATTAACTGGTCTACAGTCTAGTCCTACAGGACACACACATCCAGCCAAGCACATGAAAATGGAATTTAGCTCCAAGCATGAACATAGCTAAAGAGACCTGGTGGACATTATTCTGCCGTCACCCCTATCCGCCAAAAACACCAGTCCACTTCTTATTCACCATAAACCATTGGTGGTGTGATTCTACAGAGAAGGTTTGGCTAGTGTCCTGGGGAGTGTTTGTGTACTGTAATCTGATTGGCGCCTGGTGGGTGGCGCCAGGATTACACAGGGAGAAAGAGGGAAAGGCTACGGCCTGCTTTGATGGGTTTACTGACACAACACAACACAGGTGGAGTGAGGAGAGAGCACACACACACACACGCACACACAGCGTCCCTCAAAGGAGCTGCCCAGATCAGCAAGACTCATACAGTCATACAGTGACCTGAGACAGCGGAGGTGTTAAGACATCAGACTGACCAGTAGACACCTATAGTGTGGCGGAAGAGGTGTTAAAGAGGTATCTACTGGTCAGTCTGCTGTCTTAACACCTCTCCATCCACACTAGAGGTATCTACTGGTCAGTCTGCTGTCTTAACACCTCTCCATCCACACTAGAGGTATCTACTGGTCAGTCTGCTGTCTTAACACCTCTCCCTCCACACTAGAGGTATCTACTGGTCAGTCTGCTGTCTAAACACCTCTCCCTCCACACTAGAGGTATCTACTGGTCAGTCTGCTGTCTTAACACCTCTCCCTCCACACTAGAGGTATCTACTGGTCAGTCTGCTGTCTTAACACCTCTCCCTCCACACTAGAGGTATCTACTGGTCAGTCTGCTGTCTTAACACCTCTCCCTCCACACTAGAGGTATCTACTGGTCAGTCTGCTGTCTAAACACCTCTCCCTCCACACTAGAGGTATCTACTGGTCAGTCTGCTGTCTTAACACCTCTCCCTCCACACTAGAGGTATCTATTGGTCAGTCTGCTGTCTTAACACCTCTCCCTCCACACTAGAGGTGTCTACTGGTCAGTCTGCTGTCTTAACACCTCTCCCTCCACACTAGAGGTATCTACTGGTCAGTCTGCTGTCTTAACACCTCTCCCTCCACACTAGAGGTATCTACTGGTCAGTCTGCTGTCTTAACACCTCTCCCTCCACACTAGAGGTGTCTACTGGTCAGTCTGCTGTCTTAACACCTCTCCCTCCACACTAGAGCAGCAGCTACACAGCGTCTATATAACCCCCAGTATCACTGATCATTACGCAGAAGTCTGTGGAAGCCTTGAAGCCAACGATAATAACGCGTTGTGTAGATAGACAGAGACAGAACACAGCTGCAATATACAGATGATTAGATGATGGTTAGGTGGCATGAGGTAATGCTAGGGGAAACCCTGGCCTTGATGGACAGATCTGTAAGGACCTGTGACATGTGAGGGGATAATTACGTTATGGCCATTGGCTAAAGATGATTCCCCAGGCTTAACCGTGTTAGTGAGGCACAACATCAATACCTTCAACTATGACATGGTTCATTGGACCACTGAAATGGTTGGGCGTCTCCTGTTTTTTTCCTAATCTGATTTTCCCGATGTGACCGCTCATTCCGCCATCGGATGCAATACCAGATGATGGTATATTGTATACTGATATGGTTTCTGGTCACCATAGTAACTGTAAGCCTACTAAAATGCAATAATATCGGTCATTGTGCCAGACACTTCTTTTTCATTTTAGACTGGTCAGGTTCAGTGGGGCACGAAATGAGAGAAAACATTTCCAAACGGAGGAGGCGCTATCTGAAGATGTCCAATAAGAATGGCAATATTACATTTTTCCGTCTCAAAAGGTTTTCTGTTTTCGTGCCTAGTGGACAGGACCCAGGAGGAAGCAGTGTTTTGAACACACTGTGACCGTGCGAAGTGGTCGCCACTCACCGTGACGCTGAACTGGGACACGGAGATGTTGCTGGGGTGGACGCTGAGTCGGACACACTGCTTGATGTCCCAGGCGAACCTCCGGGGCTCGGCCGAGCGCTCGCAGTTCTCCTTCCTGGTGCACCTGTGGGAACACAACGTAACAGAGGGGGGAGGTTATTCCCCGTAACACCCGTCGCAGCCTTCAGTCAACCCCATTGGAGCCTCGTTCACATGGCTTGTCCCACCTGCTGAGCGCCTGGGAAACCAGAAGAATGTTAGTTACCTGTGTGAAAGAAGTGGAAATACCTGGGGTGATATTAATACGGGACATTCATCATATTTCTACCAGAGCTTTATCCACGGATACTCGCCATTCACTGTGACTGGACAACCCTAAAACAATGGCCGCCTCTATTTGTGGAAGTGGAGCTGCTCTGTTGTGAGAAGGGGGACAGGCTCTGTCTTTGTGAGGCCATCTTAATGAGGGCCATTCATGGGCAGTGCCAAGTGCAGGTGGGGGCAGGGATGGGGAGCAAGGGATGGATTACCCCCCTCTTAATCCAGGGCCAGGTGGTCTAATCCATTCCCATTATATTATGTGGGTTGGTAAATAGACCTAACTCCCTCTTTCTCTCTGCTTTTGTCCCTGGGAGAATTGTGTAGTTCACGTTTCCACACACTAGTATCTGTTGACAGTGGGCTGCTGCTGCTGGTTTACATCCCCAAAGCCACACCATTACTAAGAACATCTAAACGGCTGTATTTCAGCAGCAGGTAGAGGGAACGCCTCTGACTCCCATGAGACAGTCACATAGATATTCACACAGAGGCTGGGAACATTGGCCAACCTGGGTAAAGAGTACAGACACCTGGGTAAAGTAGAAAGGAAAGAAAGTATGGATATACTCTCACAAAACTTTATATCAACTACCAACTACTTACCACTCCGCGGCCCGACGCTCCACTATAACCCCTAACCTCCTCCTCCATTAAATCCCCGTAAAACCTATTGAGTTTAATCCTCGTTGATTTAAACAAAGTTCTCAAGCAATTAACAGCAAATCCCACAGAGAGCCAAAGTCCTCAGAGAGAATGACAGAAGGGACTTCTGGGAGGCTGGGTGACGGCTGAGATACTGTAATACCTTCCGCACTAGAAGCTTTTCAGAGGGGATGAGATGTGTCTGCATTGTGAAGTTTTAATGCGACGTGGAGAAAAGAAGCCGGCAGACAGAATGGAAGAAGAAGAAGTCATCTGCTTCGGAGTGAAAGAAGAGAGAGAGAAGAGAGAACAGAAGAGAGGAGATTTAGGGAAGGCAACAATCATTCAGAGGCTTTTCAATAGTCTTTTTCTCAGCTCCTCCGCTAAGCAGGTCTGAGAAGGCTTTAACCAGAGAGCTTCCCTTTGTGTTCTGCATCAGGCCTCCTGTTCCCCCTTGTACTGCTGATTTAATAAACCCCACAGTACACAAAACCCCAGAGAGAATACTGTTATACACTCCTACACACACACCTGAGTGCCTGTACCTGCATGGGTGTTGTATGTATTTGATTCAGTACTGATGTGTTTGGAGTGGGTGTGTTGGCCACGGGTTGGTTCTCGCCACCAGTGTCTACGTGTGTCTGTGCGTGAGCGTGCGTGTGCGTGTTAGTTACACCAAATTATGCAGAGAGAAGAAGATGAGTGAGACAGAGAGGTAAATACGGGTATCATGCAGAGCGATGTAGGGGGAGGGAACCAATCCTGTTGCCTGGTGGCTCAGAGAACTTCTTCAGGAGAGAAATCTCTATTTCATGCTGTTAGCTCACCTGCCAGAAGTCTTTCAAATCTAACAACTTCTCTCTCTTCCTTCTCCTTCTTTCCTTCAGTTTGTGATTAGAGGGAACCTGAATGAATAATGTGATACCCCCCCCCCGAAACCACCCGGTAATGGTACGGTCCAACCACAGAGGGCACTTTGGCTAGCGGTGCAGTCACAATCAATAGAGGGGGTTCTCAGGGTTGCCATTTTAGGGTCTGAAAGCTATGGGGTAGCATGTGTCTGTGAAATCTGACATGGATCCCTTTGACACTTGTGGGATAGTGCACTTTAATTTAATAGGGCACTGCTTTTAGGAGTCATAAACAAGGGCGCTCGTAATGCCCTGAGGGCGTTTCATGACATCATCTCTGTGGGACTCGCAGGCCGTCTGTAAATGGCAGGGCCTGTAGAGACGCTGACAGTGGCAGGACAGACTGTAGAGATCTACTTTGATGTCTTCACAATGACATGTTCATAACTCTGACTGAAAACACAGGAAACATTTGTCAAAGTTCTGAAGAGACAGAGAGAGAGACAGAGAGAGAGAGAGAGAGAGAGAGAGAGAGAGAGACAGAGAGAGACAGAGAGAGAGAGAGAGACAGAGAGAGAGACAGAGAGAGACAGAGAGACAGAGAGAGACAGAGAGAGACAGAGAGAGAGAGAGAGAGAGAGAGAGAGAGAGAGAGAGAGAGATAGAGACAGAGAGAGAGAGAGAGGAGAGAGAGAGAGACAGAGAGAGACAGAGACTGAGATACAGAGAGAGAGAGAGAGAGAGAGAGAGAGAGAGAGAGAGAGAGAGAGAGAGAGAGAGAGAGAGAGAGATAGAGAGAGTGAGAGAGAGAGAGAGAGAGAGAGAGAGAGACAGAGAGAGAGAGAGAGAGAGAGAGAGAGAGAGAGAGAGAGAGACAGAGACAGAGACAGAGAGAGAGAGAGAGAGAGAGAGAGAGAGAGAGAGTGAGAGAGAGAGAGAGAGACAGAGCGAGAGAGAGAGAGAGAGAGAGAGAGAGAGAGAGAGAGAGACAGTGATAATTGAGGATGTTTATTGTATGTTCTTTGAGTACTTGTGTTGAGCATGCATAGTTGAGTGTGTATCTTTCTGCAAGTTTGTTTTTGTGTTGTACCAAGATGTGGACATGATTAGGCATCTGATAAATATGGTGATGCCATTTGATGAGTGATCCTCGGAGCACCTGACAGGTTGGGCTCATTAATACATTATCATTAGTGAAGTAAATCAGTCCATTAGAAGAGCTGGGTGGGAATTTGTTTTTCTCGTAATGCAAATGAGCCGTGGAACATGGAGGAATACGTTGGGAATATTGAAGATCAATCATACCTGGAGTGATCTCACACTCCTCCCTCCCTCCCTCCCTCCCTCCCTCCCTCCCTCCCTCCCTCCCTCCCTCCCTCCCTCCCCTCCCTCCCTCCCTCCCTCCCTCCCTCCCTCCCTCCCTCCCTCCCTCCCTCCCTCCCTCCCTCCCTCCCTCCCTCCCTCCCTCCCTCTTTTCCTCTCTCTCTCTCTGACTCTAGCCGCCTCTTCTCTGCAACACACTGGCTTATGTTCACTGCAGATGCTGGTTGTAGGGAATTCAATTGCCACATAAAAAATAAAAAAAATTGTCCCTTTTCACATTTTGCTTATTGAAATGTGTGTTGGAGCCTCCAGCCTCTGTACTTGTGCAACAGTAACTGTAACTCATTCCATAGGACAAAATAACACAATGAAAACGTCTAATAACCTCCAGCACTCCGAACAGGGACAATGGCTGGACTTGAAGGGCAGATGGCTCGGGGTATCAGGCCTGGCCATGAATAATGCTGTCATGGGTAAGGCTTTACACGTCTAGCTACCTTTTAAACTTCTCACCAAAGCTGTGATAAGAAGCTAAACTAACTGGGTGAGATGAAAGAAATCATGATTACTAATGATTACTAATGATTACTAATGATTACAGATCTGGCTTAACTTGGCTTTGACTCTATGGCTGCGTTTACACCGATAGCCCAATTCTGATATGTTGCCCACTCATTTGCAAAAGATCTGATCTGATTGGGGGTGGGGGCTATACTGAGACTGGAAACTGATTTCTCTGACTTTAGGGTACAGCTACCCATGATGACTTTAGGGTACAGCTATCCATGATAACTTTAGGGTACAGCTATCCATGATAACTTTAGGGTACAGCTATCCATGATAACTTTAGGGTACAGCTATCCATGATAACTTTAGGGTACATCTATCCATGATGACTTTAGGGTACAGCTATCCATGATAACTTTAGGGTACAGCTATCCATGATAACTTTAGGGTACAGCTATCCATGATAACTTTAGGGTACAGCTATCCATGATAACTTTAGGGTACAGCTATCCATGATAACTTTAGGGTACATCTATCCATGATGACTTTAGGGTACAGCTATCCATGATGACTTTAGGGTACAGCTATCCATGATGACTTTAGGGTACAGCTATCCATGATAACTTTAGGGTACAGCTATCCATGATAACTTTAGGGTACAGCTATCCATGATAACTTTGTTTACAGCTATCCATGATAACTTTAGGGTACATCTATCCATGATGACTTTAGGGTACAGCTATCCATGATAACTTTATGGGTACAGCTATCCATGATAACTTTAGGGTACAGCTATCCATGATAACTTTAGGGTACATCTATCCATGATGACTTTAGGGTACAGCTATCCATGATAACTTTAGGGTACAGCTATCCATGATGACTTTAGGGTACAGCTATCCATGATGACTTTAGGGTACATCTATCCATGATAACTTTAGGGTACAGCTACCCATGATGACTTTAGGGTACAGCTATCCATGATAACTTTAGGGTACAGCTATCCATGATAACTTTAGGGTACATCTATCCATGATGACTTTAGGGTACAGCTATCCATGATAACTTTAGGGTACAGCTATCCATGATAACTTTAGGGTACAGCTATCCATGATGACTTTAGGGTACAGCTATCCATGATGACTTTAGGGTACAGTTATCCATGATGACTTTAGGGTACAGCTATCCATGATGACTTTAGGGTACAGCTATCCATGATGACTTTAGGGTACAGCTATCCATGATGACTTTAGGGTACATCTATCCATGATGACTTTAGGGTACAGCTATCCATGATGACTTTAGGGTACAGCTATCCATGATGACTTTAGGGTACAGCTATCCATGATAACTTTAGGGTACAGCTATCCATGATGACTTTAGGGTACAGCTATCTATGATGTTTAGGGTACAGCTATCCATGATGTTTAGGGCACATCTATCCATGATGACTTTAGGGTACAGCTATCCATGATGACTTTAGGGTACAGCTATCCATGATGACTTTAGGGTACAGCTATCCATGATGACTTTAGGGTACAGCTATCCATGATGACTTTAGGGTACAGCTATCTATGATGTTTAGGGTACAGCTATCCATGATGTTTAGGGCACATCTATCCATGATGACTTTAGGGTACAGCTATCCATGATGTTTAGGGCACATCTATCCATGATGGTCTATGTGACTCTGTATTGACGGTCACTTGCTCATCTCTGACTTCAGTCTCTCCCTCTCTCTCCTCCCTCGCTCTCCCACTACACCCGTCCCCCTCTTTCTCGCATTTCTCTCTGCGCCACTGCCCAGGCGTTGGCAGCCGTTCAGACGTAGCCAGTGAGCGGTAGTGGCGGTTAGCGGAGAGCTCTAATCAGAGGTTAGGGTACATCTATCCATGATGTTTAGGGTATCCATGATGTTTAGATAACAGCGCCAATATGCTCTGTATGAGGGAGGCAGATTGCAGGCCTAAACTCTCCATAGCTTCTCTCTGTGTTGTCGTAGCTAAGCTACAGTTGATACGTCTGTTTTTACCAAACCATATATCCTTGAAAAACACCAACTGTGTCAGTAATAGCAGTAAAACCACTTTTGTTTTAGGGAATATAAATGAGAAGTTGTAAACTATACTATAAAGATACTATACAACATTACTGTCTGTACTTTAACATTGTAGTAGATTGTATACTGTACCATCAGTGGAATGTTTGGTTTTATAAACTGGGTGGTTCGTGCCCTGAATGCTGATTGGCTGACAGCTGTGGTATATCAGACCGTATACCACAGGTATGACAAAACATGTATTTTACTGTTCTAATTACATTGGTAACCAGTTTATAACAGCAATGAGGCACCTTGGGGGTTTGTTGTATATGGCCAACATACCATAACTAAGGGCTGTATCCAGGCATAAGAACAGCCCTTAGCCGTGGTATATTGGCTACAGTATCCTTGGGAAAGTATTTGGTACCTATCCCTTGAACTTTGTGACCTTTTGCCACATTTCAGGCTTCAAACATAAAGATATAAAACTGTATTTTTTTGTGAAGAATCAACAACAAGTGGGACACAATCATGAAGTGGAACGACATTTATTGGATATTTCAAACTATCCATTTTTAACAAATCAAAAACTGAAAAATTGGGCGTGCAAAATTATTCAGCCCCTTTACTTTCAGTGCAGCAAACTCTCTCCAGAAGTTCAGTGAGGATCTCTGAATGATCCAATGTTGACCTAAATGACTAATGATGATAAATACAATCCACCTGTGTGTAATCAAGTCTCTGTATAAATGCACCTGCACTGTGATAGTCTCAGAGGTCCGTTTAAAAGTGCAGAGAGCATCATGAAGAACAAGGAACACACCAGGCAGGTCCGAGATACTGTTGTGAAGAAGTTTAAAGCTGGATTTGGATACAAAAAGATTTCCCAAGTCTTTAAACATCCCAAGGAGCACTGTGCAAGCGATAATATTGAAATGGAAGGAGTATCAGACCACTGCAAATCTACCAAGACCTGGCCGTCCCTCTAAACTTTCAGCTCATACAAGGAAAAGACTTATCAGAGATGCAGTCAAGAGGCCCATGATCACTCTGGATGAACTGCAGAGATCTACAGCTGAGGTGGGAGACTCTGTCCATAGGACAACAATCAGTCGATATTGCACAAATCTGGCCTTTATGGAAGAGTGGCAAGAAGAAAGCCATTTCTTAAAGATATACATAAAAAGTGTTGTTTAAAGTTTGCCACAAGCCACCTGGGAGACACACCAAACATGTGGAAGAAGGTGCTCTGGTCAGATGAAACCAAAATTGAACATTTTTGGCAACAATGCAAAACGTTATGTTTGGCGTAAAAGCAACACAGCTCATCACCCTGAACACACCATACCCACTGTCAAACATGGTGGTGGCAGCTATCATGGTTTGGGCCTGCTTTTCTTCAGCAGGGACAGGGAAGATGGTTAAAATTGATGGGAAGATGAATGGAGCCAAATACAGGACCATTCTGGAAGAAAACCTGATGGAGTCCGCAAAAGACCTGAGACTGGGACATGGAGATTTGTCTTCCAACAAGACAATGATCCAAAACATAAAGCAAAATCTACAATGGAATGGTTAAAAAATAAACATATCCAGGTGTTAGAATGGCCAAGTCAAAGTCCAGACCTGAATCCAATCGAGAATCTGTGGAAAGAACTGAAAACTGCTGTTCACAAATGCTCTCCATCCAACCAGCTCGAGCTGTTTTTCAAGGAGGAATTGGAAAAAAATGTCAGTCTCTCGATGTGCAAAACTGATAGAGACATACTCCAAGCGACTTACAGCTGTAATCGCAGCAAAAGGTGGCGCTACAAAGTATTAACTTAAGGGGGCTGAATAATTTTGCACGCCCAATTTTTCAGTTTTTGATTTGTTAAAAAAGTTTGAAATATCCAATAAATGTCGTACCACTTCATGATTGTGTCCCAATGGTTGTTGATTCTTCACAAAAAATACAGTTTTATATCTTTATGTTGGAAGCCTGAAATGTGGCAAAAGGTCGCAAAGTTCAAGGGGGCCGAATACTTTCGCAAGGCACTGTATATACCACACCCCCTCGGGCCTTATGGCTTAATTAACGTATATTGTCATCATAGGGTCTTGGGAAACAACAGTGCAGGCTGAGAGCTGTGATAGTCTTCAGCCTGCTCAGGTCACATGACCACTCCCAGGTCTATTAGAAGTCTGGCAGCGTCTAGAGAACTGAATCAATCCAAACGGATATCCTCCCTCAGACAGTTAAACATCAAACATCTATTTCAACTTGAATAAACAGTAGTGTTATTAAATGCTGGTGGAGACACGTTTAGAGAGAGCCCCATGAATGGATTAGATTGGTGGCTGAATGGAACTAATCTTCACTCTTGTTTCCTGAAGCCTTTGATAATGTGACTCAATTAGAAGAATGAGGAGGATTTGCCAGCCTTTCCAACAAGATTATGACCCTTTCATGTCCCAAGTAAACACACAGACAAATATAGCTTTAATGCTAGCCTACTATTCATAACATAAAGTCAATCACAATGTAGTATGATTCTCTACTCCACAGTACTCTACAGTAGTCTAATCTACAGTGTTCTACAGTACTCTACTCTACAGTACTCTACAGTGTTCTACAGTACTCTACTCCACAGTACTCTACAGTAGTCTAATCTACAGTGTTCTACAGTACTCTACTCTTCAGTACTCTACAGTGTTCTACAGTACTCTACTCTACTGTACTCTACAGTGTTCTACAGTACTCTACTCTACAGTACTCTACAGTGTTCTACAGTACTCTACTCTACTGTACTCTACAGTGTTCTACAGTACTCTACTCTACAGTACTCTACAGTGTTCTACAGTACTCTACTCTCTACAGTACTCTACTCTACAGTACTATACAGTACTCTACTCTAGGGTTGGGGGTTAAGGTGAGGGGTGAGGTGAGGGGGATGAGGAGGGTTGAGGGGTAAGGTGAGGTGAGTGGGGTGAGAAGGTTTGGGGGGTGAGGTGCGGATGTAGCAGGCTGTGGTGACAGACTTTAGGTCTAATGCATATTTAATGCAGGGTGGAACAGAAAAGGTCAAGTGGAGAGGGAAATGAAACCTATTAACTTTCCAGAGGCTGGCTGAGACACGGTGCTCCATCAGCAACGTCACAAGCACACTTCAATATGCACTCTACATCTGAGGGAGGTTAGAGGTTGAACAGTCCTCCATCTTTCTATTTGACTGTTGACTGTTCACCATCACATACTGATGGGTTGACTACCTAAATTACACCTAATGCAAATGTGTGGGGAAAAACAGGGCACCGTTACAGATTCCTCCCTGATGCTTATGCATGTGTCTCTGAGTGGCTGAACCCGGTACATTAGCCAAGCAATCACTGTACATATAAGGTATAAAAATGCATTGGATAATATCATACTGTGCTATGAGACTTAGCGCCGGAACGTCATCTCAGTGAGTCCAGGAGCCACAACACAAGGCAGACTACTACGACTCCCCAAATGAGGCATTTCTACCCAGACTCTTCATCCTGACTAGGGCCACTCTAACCCCCTAGCCCCTTCCCCCTGACTAGGGCCTCTCTAACCCCCTAGCCCCTTCCCCCTGACTAGGGCCTCTCTAACCCCCTAGCCCCTTCCCCCTGACTAGGGCCTCTCTAACCCCCTAGTCCCTTCCCCCTGACTAGGGCCTCTCTAACCCCCTAGCCCCTTCCCCCTGACTAGGGCCTCTCTAACCCCCTAGCCCCTTCCCCCTGACTAGGGCCTCTCTAACCCCCTAGCCCCTTCCCCCAGACTAGGGCCTCTCTAACCCCCTAGCCCCTTCCCCCTGACTAGGGCCTCTCTAACCCCTAGACCCTTCCCCCTGACTAGGGCCTCTCTAACCCCCTAGTCCCTTCCCCCTGACTAGGACCTCTCTAACCCCCTAGCCCCTTCCCCTGACTAGGACCTCTCTAACCCCCTAGCCCCTTCCCCCTGACTAGGGCCTCTCTAACCCCCTAGCCCCTTCCCCCTGACTAGGGCCTCTCTAACCCCCTAGCCCCTTCCCCCTGACTAGGGACCTCTCTAACCCCCTAGCCCCTGACTAGGGCCTCTCTAACCCCTTCCCCCTGACTAGGGACACTCTAACCCCCTAGCCCTTCCCCCTGACTAGGGCCTCTCTAACCCCTAGCCCCTTCCCCCTGACTAGGGCCTCTCTAACCCCCTAGCCCCTTCCCCCTGACTAGGACCTCTCCAATCCTAGCCCCTTCCCCCTGACTAGGGCCTCTCTAACCCCCTAGCCCTTCCCCCTGACTAGGGCCTCTCTAACCCCCTAGTCCCTTCCCCTGACTAGGGCCTCTCTAAACCCCTAGCCCCTTCCCCCTGACTAGGGCCTCTCTAACCCCCTAGCCCCTTCCCCCTGACCCTTCCCCCTGACTAGGGCCTCTCTAACCCCCTAGTCCCTTCCCCCTGACTAGGGCCTCTCTAACCCCTAGCCCCTTCCCCCTGACTAGGACCTCTCTAACCCCCTAGCCCCTTCCCCCTGACTAGGGCCTCTCTAACCCCCTAGCCCCTGACTAGGGCCTCTCTAACCCCCTAGCCCCTTCCCCCTGACTTGGGCCTCTCTAACCTCCTAGCCCCTTCCCCTGACTAGGGCCTCTCTAACCCCCTAGCCCCTTCCCCCTGACTAGGGCCTCTGTAACCCCCTAGCCCATTCCCCCTGACTAGGGCCTCTCTAAACCCCCTAGCCCCTTCCCTCTGACTAGGGCCTCTCTAACCCCCTTCCCCCTGACTAGGGCCTCTCTAACCCCCTAGCCCCTTCCCCTGACTAGGGCCCCTCTAACCCCTTCCCTCTGACTAGGGCCTCTCTAACCCCCTAGCCCCTTCACCCTGACTAGGGCCCTAACCCCTGTAACCCCCTGACTAGGGCCTCTCTAACCCCCTTCCCCCTGACTAGGGCCTGTCTAACCCCTTAGCCCCTTCCCCCTGACTAGGGCCTTCTAACCCCCTTTCCCCTGACTAGGGCCTCTCTAACCCCCTAGTCCCTTCCCCCTGACTAGGGCCTCTGTAACTCCCTAGCCCCTTCCCCCTGACTAGGGCCTCTCTAACCCCCTTCCCCCTGACTAGGGCCCCTTCACCCTGACTAGGGCCTCTCTAACCCCCTTCCCCCTGACTAGGACCTCTCTAACCCCCTGCCCCCTGACTAGGGCCTCTCTAACCCTGACTAGGGCCCCTTCCCCCTGACTAGGGCCTCTCTAACCCCCTAGCCCCTTCCCCTCTGGCATCATTAAGACCGATAGAGAGCAGGAGTCCCAGTCCCAGGGTGGTGGGGTCATTACCTGAATCAGTGGCTGTGACCCCATAACCCCCTTGGTGTAGAGGCAGATCCCTGTGACTGAGCTGCTGGCCCAGGGCCAAGACCCCCGCACTGTGCCCCTACAGCCCCACCAGGTGGAAAATTAGTGTGTGTGTGTATATATATATATGTATATATAAATACATTTTATATATATATATATGGAAAATTTGTGTGTGTGTGCGCGTGTGTGTGTGTGTATATATATATATAAAATGTGCCCCAGTGAACTAGTCCTGGTGATGAACTGTCTGAGTCAAAGCAGTGTGATGTCAGACAGTGTGTCATCAGCATGACCATTCAACAGCCACCAGTCTCTCTGCAGCCACCATCCATTCACACCCCAGACAGACACACACGCGTCTACATCAACCTGCAGACATACACACATGCACACACACACTCACACACACACATGCTGGAGAGGTAGCGATCCCATCCACGTGGATCTGGCCCCTGGTAAACACACACTGCAGCTGCCTCTCACACTGCCGGCCCATCTCCTTTCAGACTCGCAAAGCAATTTCAGCAACTGTCAAAAACCCTGGCAACAAGTTCCTTCATCTGAGGCCCCTTCTGGGTCTGTCTGCCGGGGCGGCGTAAGTCGTTTTATCTGACATACCATGGCCCGGCTAGATCCCATCAGGCCCGGCGTTTATTAAACAGGTTTATCTGTCTTGCTGTGTGACCCTGTCATCAGAACATACTGTGTATAACACCTTTACTCTTTTAATTCCATCTTCCTGCTGCTCTTCCTGTCTGTTGGTGATGTGTGGTGATCAGGGGAGGGCGGGGGTATGGACCCTGGTTTGGGGGTGAAGGGGTTAATAGAGGTAGCTCTGTGGGAGGAGAGGAGACAGGTTCACCTCGGGGTTACCATGAGCTTATAGCTCCTCCCACCAGTCTTCAGTGATATACAGCCTAACCTTTCTGAGATGTGATGTCAGATGAACACCTCTGCTAAACACACCACTGCTTCACTGCCCAGGCTGACTCTTATCAGCTCGCAGGGCGACGCGCTCTTGATCTGGCTACAACCTTGGAGGGACGACAGTGACTGAGAAGATTCAGTCATTTTCTTTGACCTGGGGTGCCCTGACTACAGCTGGCCTGGTTTCACATCTGTTTGTGCCGTTTTGCCAACTCCTATTGTCACACATACTGTAGGGGTTGGCAAGACAGCACAAGCAGATCAGAAACCAGGCTAGGCTAGAGTGGCTACAGGTACCAAAACAACCCTTTGTCACTAATAATTCCACAGTAGACTGGGTCAGTGTAACGAGACAAAGCAGAGATGAACATCAAAGATAAGGAGGAATGAGTCCAAGCGGCTCCGATATCAATATCGCATCTATCCTGTTACCGCGGCGACAACAAAACCCCGGCGATCAAACGCCCAACAATCAAAAGGCCTTCTTCAAAAGAACACACAAGCCTATCCTCATTACATACAGTATGTATCACTTCTCAAAAAGGAAGCCTCCACCTCCTTAGGGTTATACAAGAGGACACTGGAGGGAAGGGTGAATGGACTTCCTATTGGCAAGGGCAAACTATGCTTTGCTCTATCAGGGAGTCCATCGTAGTAAGTTCAGTGTATAGCCCCCAACAGTGATACATGATAATATTGATCCTAACAAGTCAAAATCAACAACACGTATTTATGGCTTTATGGGGTAGATGATATCGCAACTGAAGGGAGTAGATGATACCACAACTGAAGGGGGTAGATGATACCACAACTGAAGGGGGTAGATGATACCACAACTGAAGGGGGTAGATGATACCACAACTGAAGGGGGTAGATGATACCACAGCTGACAGGGGTAGATGATACCACAGCTGAAGGGGGTAGATGATACCACAACTGAAGGGGGTAGATGATACCACAGCTGAAGGGGGTAGATGATACCACAACTGAAGGGGGTAGATGATACCACAACTGAGGGGGTAGATGATACCACAGCTGAAGGGGGTAGATGATACCACAGCTGAAGGGGGTAGATGATACCACAACTGAAGGGGGTAGATGATACCGTAACTGAAGGGAGTAGATGATACCACAACTGAAGGGGGTAGATGATACCAACTGAAGGGGTAGATGATACCACAACTGAAAGATGATACCACAACTGAAGGGGTAGATGATACCACAGCTGGGGTAGATGATACACACTGAAGGGGGTAGATGATACCACAACTGGGGTAGATGATACCACAACTGAAGGGGGTAGATGATACCACAACTGAAGGGGTAGATGATACCACAACTGAAGGGGTAGATGATACCACAACTGAAGGGGTAGATGATACCACAACTGAAGGGGGTAGATGATACCACAACTGAAGGGGTAGATGATACCACAACTGACAACTGGGGTAGATGATACCACAACTGAAGGGGTAGATGATACCACAGCTGAGGGGTAGATGATACCAACTGAAGGGGGTAGATGATACCACAACTGAAGGGGGTAGATGATACCACAACTGAAGGGGTAGATGATACCACAACTGAAGGGGGTAGATGATACCACAACTGAAGGGGGGGTAGATGATACCACAACTGAAGGGGTAGATGTTACCACAACTGAAGGGGGTAGATGATCCAGTGTTAGTTATCTACATTGTGTCTATAGTGTTATGTTATCTACACTGAAGGGGTAGATGATACCACAGCTGTCTTTAGGGGTAGATGATACCACAGCTGGGGGTAGATGATACCACAGCTGATCTGCATTGTGGGTAGATGATACCACAGCTAGATGATACCACAACTGACAATGGGGTAGATGATACCACAGCTGAAGGGGTAGATGATACCACAGATACCACAGCTAAGGGGGTAGATGATACCACAGCTGACTGAAGGGGTAGATGGGAAGGGGGTAGATGATACCACAGCTGAAGGGTAGATGATACCACACTGAGATGATACCACAGGGGTAGATGATACCACAACTGAAGGGGGTAGATGATACCACAGCTGAAGGGGGTAGATGATACCACAGCTGAAGGGGGTAGATGATACCACAGCTGAAGGGGGTAGATGATACCACAGCTGAAGGGGGTAGATGATACCACAACTGAAGGGGGGGATGATACCACAGCTGAAGGGGTAGATGATACCACAGCTGAAGGGGGTAGATGATACCACAACTGAAGGGGTAGATGATACCACAGCTGAAGGGGGTAGATGATACCACAACTGAAGGGGGTAGATGATACCACAGCTGAAGGGGTAGATGATACCACAGCTGAAGGGGGTAGATGTACTGATAGATGATACCACAGCTGAAGGGGTAGATGATACCACAGCTGAATGATGATACCACAGCTGAAGGGGGTAGATGAACCACAGCTGAAGGGGTAGATGATACCACAACTGAAGGGGTAGATGTAGATGAGATGATACCACAGCTGAAGGGGGTAGATGATACCACAGCTGAAGGGGTAGATGATACCACAACTGAAGGGGGTAGATGATACCACAACTGAAGGGGTAGATGATACCTGAAGGGGGTAGCTGAATGATACCACAAGCTGAAGGGGGTAGATGATACCACACTGAAGGGGTAGATGATACCACAGCTGAAGGGGTAGATGATACCACAGCTGAAGGGGTAGATGATACCACAACTGAAGGGGGTAGATGATACCACAACTGAAGGGGGTAGATGATACCACAGCTGAAAGATGATACCACAGCTTAAGGGGGTAGATGTTACCACAACTGAAGGGGGTAGATGATACCACAGCTGAAGGGGGTAGATGATACCACAGCTGAAGGGGGTAGATGATACCACAGCTGAAGGGGGTAGATGATACCACAGCTGTAAGGACACAGAGGGAAGATTTTATAATTCATTTTTAAGTGAGAGAAGCTCAGTGAAAAAAAAGCCAGTCTGCATGAAATACATAAAACACGCTGTTTATGGCTTTTTCATGTTGTTTTTGGCTAACACCATGTTTCTAAGGTATTCACAGGGAGGTTACACAAGACATGGCAAACATAATAGCATCTCCTCCATTTGATTTACCAAGTACTGTATGTTTTCCTACATTCTCCTCTCCATTTGGTTTACCTAATACTGTATGTTTCCTACATTACCCCTCTCCATTTGGTTTACCTAATACTGTATGTTTCCTACATTACCCCTCTCCATTTGGTTTACCTAATACTGTATGTTTCCTACATTACCCCTCTCCATTTGGTTTACCTAATACTGTATGTTTCCTACATTACCCCTCTCCATTTGATTTACCTAATACTGTATGTTTCCTACATTACCCCTCTCCATTTGGTTTACCTAATACTGTATGTTTCCTACATTACCCCTCTCCATTTGGTTTACCTAATACTGTATGTTTCCTACATTACCCCTCTCCATTTGGTTTACCTAATACTGTATGTTTCCTACATTACCCCTCTCCATTTGGTTTACCTAATACTGTATGTTTACCCCCTCCATTTGGTTTACCTAATACTGTATGTTTCCCATATATTTGATTTACCTAATACTGTATGTTTCCTACATTACCCCTCTCCATTTGGTTTAATACTCCCATATATTTGGTTTACCTAATACTGTATGTTTCCTACATTACCCCTCTCCATTTGGTTTACCTAATACTGTATGTTTCCTACAATACTAATACTGTTTCTACATTACCCCTCTATGTTTCCATATTACCCCTCTCCATTTGGTTTACCTAATACTGTATGTGTCCTAAATTTCTCACATTTTGTGTCGCTGTCTGATCACATTCAAAGCAAAGAATTGTTCACTTTTGAATTAATTCTGTTTTTCGTCCCTCACACACCGTGTAACAATGCACGCAACTGCTGATTAGACAAGAGGCTTATGCCTTGTAAAGAAATCTGAATGACAACTCGAGTCAGGAAGATTACTACCAGAACGTCGACAGAGATTACATGCTTGTTGCCGGCGGATTACGTGATATGGTTGTTACGTGGTTGTTACAACGTTTCCTGGTGTAGCTACAGTGTTGGAAGCTGAGCTGTTGTATTGTTGTCACCTGAGTAAGCACCTTTTTCCTGACACTGCTCTTATGGCCTCATTACTCAATGCAAGTGGTGTGTGTGTGTGTGTGTGTGTGTGTGTGTGTGTGTGTGTGTGTGTGTGTGTGTGTGTGTGTGTGTGTGTGTGTGTGTGTGTGTGTGTGTGTGTGTGTGTGTGTGTGTGTGTGTGTGTGTGTGTGTGTGTGTGTGTGTGTGTCTGAGTTTAGCCAGAGTGCCTCATGAAGTAGAATTTATGCCCTCCATCTGGTCATCTCTCATTCTCCTTCTCTGTGAATTTATGTAACCTCTCTCTCTCTCTCTCTCTTTTTTTCTCTCTCTCTCTCTCTCTCTCTCTCTCTCTCTCTCTCTCTCTATTCATCTCCTATTCATCTCCATATCTCTCCAGCTCTTTTCTCCATTCAGTTTCTCTCCACTCTGAAAATATAATTCTCTCACTTCTTCTGGCCCTCTTCATTTCATTCATTTCCATTCTGTCTCTTTCCTCTCTCACTCACTCTTCTCTTTCCTCTCTCGCTCACTCTTCTCTTTCCTCTCTCACTCACTCTTCTCCCTCTCACTCACTCTTCTCTTTCCTCTCTCACTCTTCTCTTTCCTCTCTCCTCACTCTTCTCTTTCCTCTCTCACTCACTCTTCTCTTTCCCTCTCACTCACTCTTTCTCTTTCCTCTCTCACTCACTCTTCTCTTTCCTCTCTCACTCACTCTTCTCTTTCCTCTCTCACTCACTCTTCTCTTTCCTCTCTCACTCACTCTTCTCTTTCCTCTCTCACTAACTCTTCTCTTTCCCCTCTCACTCACTCTTCTCTTTCCTCTCTCACCCACTCTTCTCTTTCCTCTCTCACTCACTCTTCTCTTTCCTCTTCTTCTCCCTCTTCCCTTCTATGGTGTCAAGTCCCTGTATCGGTTCCTGTGTCTAGATCACGCTGTGGCAGGCAGAGGTTCTATGGTGTCAAGTCCCTGTATCGGTCCCTGTGTCTAGTTCACGCTGTGGCAGGCAGAGGTTCTATGGTGTCAAGTCCCTGTATCAGTTCCTGTGTCTAGTTCACACTCTGGCAGGCAGAGGCAGGCCACCTCTCTGTTTGAGGTGTGTGTGTGTGTGTGTGTGTGTGTGTGTGTGTGTGTGTGTGTGTGTGTGTGTGTGTGTGTGTGTGTGTGTGTGTGTGTGTGTGTGTGTGTGTGTGTGTGTGTGTGTGTGTGTGTGTGTGTGTGTGTGTGTGTGTGTGTGTGTGTGTGTGTGTGTGTACACGTGTGTGTGTGTGTGTGCGCGTGCACGTGTGTGTGTGTGTCGGCGTGACAGTGAGGGATGGTGGGAGCCATGTGGCAGGGGTCCGTCCCCCAGTCCTCCCAAGCCCATCGTGCCCATCATGGTGACAGTTCAGAGTCAACCTGCAGGCTGTGGCCCGTTCCGTCCTGACACCCCCGTCACTTGCCAGCCCCTTCCCTCAGCCTCCCTGAGCCTGGAAGCCAGGAGCCCCTTTACCAAAGTACAGGGAGGAGGGGGGAGAGCCAGTCCCCCACACCCAGGGGAGAGCCACTCTCCACTGGGTACAGACACCACTGCACATGCCCTGGATGCAAAGAGTTCCGTGGGCAGGAAAGTTCAACTTGGCAGTTGACTCAGTCACAAAGTATTTAAATCAAGTTAGGGCTCTTACAATATTGCTCTCACAAGATGGATTTTCACTACACATCTATATCTATCTAACAGGGGCATGGAAGTACCCTTACAGTATATGTACAATCAGTGGAACAGCATGTCCCAGCAATGTCCCTGAGTTCCCTTTGAACTCTGTGACAGCCTCTGAGGTCATTCATCATTAGCTCAGCATAAAGAGTACCACCACAAGGGAAAGCAGACTTAAAAACATTGATTGTTGGCGTTGGTGCACAGTGTTATGTCTCTCTCTGCAGGGGGAAGAGCTTTCTGACAGAGTAAACAATGCCTTTCCTGGCCAACAATACGCATCAAAGAGCCCTGCCGCGTGCTAACTCCAATGGGAGGCTAACAGAGGCAGCAGCCAAACACAAAGAGGATGCATGCTAATCGGAGGTAACACGGCGGCTCAATTAACATTAGCATCACGGAATGAGAGGACAAAGGTAACATATGACCGTGAGCACAGCTAACTGTAACCAGAGGTGTATAATTAATGAGAGAGAGAGAGAGAGAGAGAGAGAGAGACAGACAGACAGACAGACAGACAGACAGACAGACAGACAGACAGACAGACAGACAGACAGACAGACAGACAGACAGACAGACAGAGAGGGAGGGAGGGAGGGAGGGAGGGAGGGAGGGAGGGAGAGGGAGAGAGGGAGGGAGGGAGGGAGGGAGGGAGAGGGAGAGAGGCAGAGAGAGATTTGACTATGTACAGACTCAGTGAGCATAGCCTTGCTATTGAGAAAGGCAGACATGGCTCTCAAGAGAAGACAGGCTATGTGCCCACTGCCCACAAAATGAGGTGGAAACTGAGCTGCACTTCCTAACCTCCTGCCCAATGTATGACCATTTATAGAGACATATTTCCCTCAGACCACACAGATCCACAAAGAATTCGAAAACAAATCCAATCTTGATAAACTCCCATATCTACTGGGTGAAATTCCACAGTGTGCCATCACAACAGCAATATTTGTGACCTGTTGCCACGAGAAAAGGGCAACCAATGAAGAACAAACATCATTGTAAATATAACCCATATTTATGCTTATTTATTTTATTGTGTCCTTTAACCATTTGTACATGGTTAAAACACTGTATATATATATAATATGACATTTGTAATGTCTTTATTGTTTTGAAACTTCTGTATGTGTAATGTTTACTGTTAATTTTTATTGTTTATTTCACTTTTGTATATTATCTACCTCACTTGCTTTGGCAATGTTAACACGTTTCCCATGCCAATAAGGCCCTTGAATTGAATTGAATTGAATTGAAGAGAGAGAGAGAGAGAGAGAGAGAGAGAGAGAGAGAGAGAGAGAGAGAGAGAGAGAGAGAGAGAGAGAGAGAGAGAGAGAGAGAGAGAGACAGAGAGAGAGAGAGAGAGAGAGAGAGAGAGAGACAGAGAGACAGAGAGACAGAGAGAGAGAGAGAGAGAGAGAGAGAGAGAGAGAGAGAGAGAGAGAGAGAGAGAGAGAGAGAGAGAGAGAGAGAGAGAGAGAGAGAGAGAGAGAGAGAGAGAGAGAGAGAGAGAGAGAGAGAGACAGAGAGAGAGAGAGAGAGAGAGAGAGAGAGAGAGAGAGAGAGAGAGAGAGAGAGAGAGAGAAGAGGTTGACATTTGAAATGTCCTTATTCTTTTGGAACTAATGTGTAATGTCGAATGTGTAATGTTTACTGTTCATTTTATTATTGTTTATTTTACTTTTGTTTATTGTCTGTTTATTGTCTATTTCACTTGCTTTGGTAATGGCAACAACAAAAACATTCTTGAGTCAATAAGATTCAACCCTTTTGTTATGACAAGCCTAAATAAGTTCAGGAGTAAAACAAGTGCTTCACAAGTCACATAATAAGTTGCATGGACTCACTCTGTGTGCAAAAACAGCATTTAACATGATTTTTAAATGACTACCTCGTCTCTGTACCCCACACACAATTATCTGTCAGGTCGAGCAGAGAATTTCAAACACAGATTCAAGCACAAATAAACATGTTTTCCCCCAATGCCTCGCAAAGAAGGGCACCTAGTGTATTGGTAGATGCACTTTCCCCCAAAGCCTCGCAAAGAAGGAGACCTATTGGTAGATGGGTACAAATAAAATAAAAAGCAGACATTGAATATCACTTTGAGCATGGTGAAGTAATTACACTTTGGATGGTGTATCAATACACCCTTCAGGAAAGGAAGGAAACCACTCAGGGATTTCACCACGAAGCCAATGGTGACTTTAAAACAGTGACAGAGTGTAATGGCTGTTGATAGGAGAAAACTGAGGATAGATCAACAACATTGTAGTTACTCCACAATACTAACCTAAATAAGAGTGAAAATGAGGAAGCCTGTACAGAATAGAAATACTCCAAAACATGCATCCTGTTTGCAATAAGGCACTAAAGTAAAACTGACAGAAAATAATTCATGTCCTGAATACGAAGCGTTATGTTTAGGTCAAATCTAACACAACAAATCACTAAGTACCACTCTATATTTTCAAGCATGTTAGTGCCTGCATCATGTTATGGGTGTGCTTGTCATCGGCAAGGACTAGGGAGTTTTGTAGGATACAAAGAAATGGAATAAGGCTAAGCACAGGCAACATCCCAGAGGAAAACCTGGTCCAGTCTGCAGGACAATAACCTAAAACACAAGGGCAAATATAGACTAGAGTTGCTTACCAAAAATAGATTCCATGTTCCTGAGTGGCCTAGTTACAGTTTTGACTTAAATCAGCTGGAACATTCATAGCAAGACTTTAAAAGACACAGCTGTGATCACTGCCAAAGGTGATTCTGACATGTATTTCCTCGGGGGTGTGAATACTTATGTAAATGAGATATTTCTGTATTTCATCTTCAATAAATGTGCAAACATGTCTAAAAACAAAAGTCATTATGGGGTATTGTGTGTAGATGGTTGAGAAAAACATGTTGAATAAGTAACGGGGTCTGACTACTGTCTGAAGGCACTGTGTCTTTTCCCCAGCCAACAGGCTTTTATCACTGACACTAGACTGTTATATATGACAAGTCTCTGCTGTTATTACTGTCCCCAGCACCCTTCCCAGATGCAGGGATCGATGTCTGAGTGTATTTGTGGAGGAAGATGGAGAAGAGGGGGAGGAGAGAGAAGAGGAGAGCAGGGTTTATGGATGCCAGAAGAGCGATTAGCCTCTGAACATACAACAGATGATTATCATCAGGCCCTAGTCTCTGAACACACAACAGATTACTATAATTAGGCCCTAGTCTCTGAACATACAACAGATTATTAACATCAGGCCCTAGTCTCTGAACACACAACAGATTATTAACATCAGGCCCTAGTCTCTGAACACACAACAGATTATTAACATCAGGCCCTAGTCTCTGAACACACAACAGATTGTTATACATTAGGCCCTAGTCTCTGAACACACAACAGATTACTATAATTAGGCCCTAGTCTCTGAACACACAACAGATTATTATAATTAGGCCCTAGTCTCTGAACACACAACAGATTATTAACATCAGGCACTAGTCTCTGAACACACAACAGATTACTATAATTAGGCCCTAGTCTCTGAACACACAACAGATTAGGCCCTAGTCTCTAACTATAAGGCCCTAGTCTCTGAACACACAATCAGATTACAGATTACTATAATTAGGCCCTAGTCTCTGAACACACAACAGATTACTATAATTAGGCCCTAGTCTCTGAACACACAACAGATTACTATAATTAGGCCCTAGTCTCTGAACACACAACAGATTATTAACATCAGGCCCTAGTCTCTGAACACACAACAGATTACTATAATTAGGCCCTAGTCTCTGAACACACAACAGATTACTATAATTAGGCCCTAGTCTCTGAACACACAACAGATTACTATAATTAGGCCCTAGTCTCTGAACACACAACAGATTATTAACATCAGGCCCTAGTCTCTGAACACACAACAGATTACTATAATTAGGCCCTAGTCTCTGAACACACAACAGATTACTATAATTAGGCCCTAGTCTCTGAACACACAACAGATTACTATAATTAGGCCCTAGTCTCTGAACACACAACAGATTACTATAATTAGACCCTAGTCTCTGAACATACAACAGATTATTAACATCAGGCCCTAGTCTCTGAACACACAACAGATTATTAACATTAGGCCCTAGTCTCTGAACATACAACAGATTATTAACATCAGGCCCTAGTCTCTGAACACACATGCACAGACAGACAAACATAGGCATGTGCACACACAGTATGGAGAATGAATAGGTAAAGATTGATACATTTCACTGTGGAGTAGAAGCCAAAACAAATATAAAGATGTGACAACATTAGCTGGATCCATTCCACACTGACACTTGTCAAATCATAATATAAACAATGCCTCACATTCACCTGTCCAATGCCAGGACAAGGCATTCACCTTGACAATGTCATTTCTCAAAATATGATTCCCAATCTGTCTTCGTGTCACACATGACGGACAGACTGACAGTGTAATTCCGCTCCCGTAAACGCTCCCCAAAAATGACACCTGACAGTGGCGCGCGGCAGCAACGTGCCAAAGTCTTGACAACGTTCCCGTAACTTTCCCACAACGTTCCCGTAACTGTAACTGTCCCACAACGTTCCCGTAACTTTCCCACAACATTCCCATAACTGTCCCACAACGTTCCCGTAACTTTCCCACAACATTCCCGTAACTTTCCCACAACATTCCCGTAACTTTCCCACAACGTTCCCGTAACTTTCCCACAACGTTCCCGTAACTTTCCCACAACATTCCCGTAACTTTCCCACAACGTTCCCATAATTTTCCCACAACACTACTACAATGACGGAACCCCAGAGAGTAATCTGTGTTGACTGGCAGTGGAGAGGAGGAGCTGTGAATGTATAGGATATCTGGGGATCCACTCAGATGCTGTATATGATACATAATACACACATACATGAAATGACAGAGCAATAAAAACATCAACGTTTTATTAAGAGAGCTGTGGGGTTATTGTATATTTAATACCGCTTGTTTATGGATAACAGTCAGCGGATGAATGTTACTAGAGAGAGACGGGGAAGGATGAAAGGGACGATGATCAGGGATGAAAGCTCACCTGCAGGGGAGTTTGACTGAGACGTGATTTAGCATAAGTCCTGCATCACCACACGGCAGAGATTTGATAGGCGAGACGGCTTGATTGACAGCTGAGGCTTAGTGTTGACTGGCTCTCTGAGGGATTGGTTCTTTTGTCAGTGTTATTCCAGTGGCTTTGAATAATGCATGGGGGTTGAAGTCACACACCCACACATGAGCGTGCACACACACACACACACACACACACACACACACACACACACACACACACACACACACACACACACACACACACACACACACACACACACACACACACACACACACACAAAGTCAGGAATACATATGTGTGTGTGTATGAGCACTGACTGTGTAAAGAAACGTTGTGCTATAATGTCTACTACATCTATTATAATGTAAGGGTAAGGAAAGTGCACGAACGTGCACGACACACACACACACACACACACACACACACACACACACACACACACACACACACACACACACACACACACACACACACACACACACACGTGTACCCCCACTCCACACACAAAGTCAGTTCCCATCCTGTCCCTGTTGACTTCCTCCCCTGCATTATTGATCTGAATTCTCCTCTTCCTCGCTAGCCAGACTAACAGCTCATCTAAGAAGAGATCTATAAAGTTAATACAAGCTTTGAGAAGAGAGGAGAGGAGAGGGAGGAGAGGGAGGAGAGGAGAGGGGGTGAGAGGAGGAGAGGAGAGGGGATGAGAGGAGGAGAGAGAGAGGAGGAGGGAGAGGAGAGGGGGATGGAGGAGGAGAGGGGATGAGGAGGAGGAGAGGGGGGGGGGAGGAGAGGAGAGAGGAGAGGGCGATGAGAGGAGGAGAGGAGAGGGGGATGAGAGGAGGAGAGGAGAGAGGGATGAGAGGAGGAGAGGAGAGGGGGATGAGAGGAGGAGATGAGATAGGGATGAGAGGAGGAGAGGAGAGTGGGATGAGAGGAGGAGAGGAGAGAGGGATGAGAGGAGGAGAGGAGAGAGGGATGAGAGGAGGAGAGGAGAGAGGGATGAGAGGAGGAGAGGGGGATGAGAGGAGGAGAGGAGAGGAGGATGAGAGGAGGAGAGGAGCAGGGAGCCAGCAGCTGTGGTTTTGTACAGACTCTGGACCCAGGAGGTTGTTTCAAGGTTGATTGAGAACAATAAACTATCTGAGAAACAGTTTAGACAAAAGCGTTGGCCGCCCAAGGCTCCCCTAGAGTCTAGTGAGTCAGTTTCAGTCTGGGTGTGAGTCCCAAAAGGCACTCTATTCCCTATGTAGTGCACTACGTTTGACAGCCCTGGTAAAAACTACTGCACTAAATAGGGAATAGAGTACCTTATTATTATAATATTGGCCTTGACTCTATCAGAAGAAAGTGGAGGTTGTTGGATGTTGGCTGCACTAAAAGCACTTGAACTTTTCATTGGTCAGTTTGAATAAGACATGTCAAAACAAAGATTTCTCATTGGGCAGACAAGGCCAAACATGGTGAGTAATTGAGAAATTAGGAAGTTTATTTCCTGTTCACATGACCTGACCACTATTTTCCTTCCTTTATTTCCCCTTGGCCCTGTATCGACGTGGTGCAAAATAAAGACAGCTCATTTCCTTCCATTTCTTCCTCTCTCGCATTCTCTCTTCCTCATTCCCTCTTCCTCTTTCCCTCTTCCTCATTCTCTTTCGTCATTCCCTCTTTCCAAAGGTGACGTGGCCACTTCTCCAGGACAGCCAAGGCCTACATCTCAAAGAGCATCCTATTCCCTATATAGTGCGCTCATTCTGACCAGATCACCATGGACATTGGTTAAAGTTAGTGCACTTAAGAGGGGATATGGTTCTATTTGGTACACAGTAGTCATAATGTTATGTCTTGGCTGACTCACTAGCTTTGATCTCCAGTGGGACCTTGCTTTGAACACAGACGACGCTAACTTAATTAGCATCTTTTGTTTCCGGCAGCTAGCACTTAAAAGGGGTGAAGCCAGGGAGACTGAATGAGCAATGAAGATATTTTTCCTTCTCTCGTCAACAATAGGGTGGCTCATTCTAAATGCTGCCTTTTTGGTGATTACAGAGACCCTTAGGGGCTGGACGGTGTTGTCTGTGCTTTTTCAGTGGCTTGGTTGGGTGAACGGGTGAGTGTGTGTGTGTGTGTGTGTGTGCGTGTGCGTGTGCGTGTCTGTGTCTGTGTCTGTGTGTGTGTGTGTGTGTGTGTGTGTGTGTGTGTGTGTGTGTGTGTGTGTGTGTGTGTGTGTGTGTGTGTGTGTGTGTGTGTTCATGTGTGTGTGTGTTCATGTGTCTCAACAGTAGTTTCCAGCCATGCTGATTGAGCTGGTAATCAGAAGGTCAGGCTAGTGGAAGGTAGTGGTTGTCAGGACACTAAGGGACTGAAGAGAGAGAGTTAATGCATTGTTAATTCACTGTCACAGTATCTCTCCTCTAGTGGGCCCACCCCTCCCACTCCTCCCCTTCTTAATCAAATGTAGACTCGCTCCATCGGGCTACCACCCCCTCTCTTCTTCGTACCTCTCCCTCATCCCTCCATCTCCCTCATCCCTCCACCTCCAGCCCTCCTCTGGCCAGGGGCTATTGTGTGGAAGTGTGTTTGTTCAGCTGTCCTCCCTCCTCAGGGACATTGGAGCTTCCCCATCACATCCCCAGGACATGTTCTATGTACTGGCTGGATTAGCCTATTCATGCTTCACTAGCAATGGTATTGACCTCACTTGACTTATAAGTAAAGAGATTGAGGGAGGAGGGGGGAAGGACAAAGGGGACTGATAGAGACAAGAGGGAGAGGAGTGTCACACACACACACACACACACACACACACACACACACACACACACACACACACACACACACACACACACACAGAGGAGTGGGTGCTGGATAAGCGTTACGTCTGGGGGTCTCTCTGGGGGAGTGCAGATGCTATCTGTGTTCTCTTCTGGAAGCAGCCCTGTGTGTGTGTGTGTGATCCCAGGGGTCAGTTGAGAATCTAATGATTACGCTCTAGAGACCAGACAACTGACCCGGGTGAGAACACAAGTGAAGTGTTTACCTCTGCACCCTGAACTCCTGCTGATAGTAATGAATGTGTTGACCTCTGCACTCTGATCTCCTACTGATAGTAATGAATGTGTTGACCTCTGCACCCTGAACTCCTACTGATAGTAATGAATGTGTTGACCTCTGCACCCTGAACGCCTACTGATAGTAATGAATGTGTTGACCTCTGCACCCTGAACTCCTACTGATAGTAATGAATGTGTTGACCTCTGCACCCTGAACTCCTACTGATAGTAATGAATGTGTTGACCTCTGCACTCTGATCTCCTACTGATAGTAATGAATGTTTTGACCTCTAAACTCTGATCTCCTACTGATAGTAATGAATGTGTTGACCTCTGCACCCTGAACTCCTACTGATAGTAATGAATGTGTTGACCTCTAAACCCTGAACTCCTACTGATAGTAATGAATGTGTTGACCTCTGCACTCTGATCTCCTACTGATAGTAATGAATGTGTTGACCTCTGCACTCTGATCTCCTACTGATAGTAATGAATGTGTTGACCTCTGCACTCTGATCTCCTACTGATAGGAATTCATGTTTAACCAGCAGGCACCAAGGGAAGGTGCCAAGGCAAGCAGATCCTCTCAGTGTTTTTTCAGACATACCCTTTGAAATGCTACAGCACCTGCAGAGCAGAGATGAGTGACAAATGAGTTGAGCAGAGATGAGAAAAGTGCTGGTGATTGAGTTGGTATCGTACAGATGAGTTGAGTACAGTGGGGCAGAAGCAACCCGCTGGGATGTAAAGAGCAGATATCCCACTGGGCACACACTGGTTGAATCAACGTTCTTTCCACGTGGGATAGATGTTGAATTGATGTTTGTACCCATTGGGAAGCTTGATTAGCGTGTGTGTGTGTGTGTGTGTGTGTGTGTGTGGATCAATAGTGTATTATCTGCAGCAGTCTGCTGCTCCCTCTGGCCCCAGATCCAGGGGTGTCTGAGTGTCCATTACAGCCCAATGTCCATCCGCTCTGCCCCCTTCCCACTATGTATCGATGAGAGGAGGGGTGGGGTGGGGGGTGATGGTGGAAGGGGGAGGGGGTAGTGAAGGGGGGTAGGGGTGGGGGGGTGATAGTGGAAGGGGGAGGGGGTAGGGAAGGGGGAGGAGGAGGGGTGGGGAGTTGGGGGGTGATGGGGGTAGGGAAGGGGGAGGAGGAGTGGGGGGTGGGGGGTGATTGTGGAAGGAGGAGGGGGAGGGTAAGGGGAGGAGGAGGGGTGGGGGGTGATGGTGGAAGGGGGAGGGGGTAGGGGAGGGTGGGGAGGTGATTGTGGATGGAGGAGGGGGAGGGAAAGGGGGAGGAGGAGGGGTGGGGAGGAGGAGGGAGGGATGGAGGGGCATAGAATCCTTGAAGACAGAGAGGTTAACTGTCCGTGTGAATTCTCTGTCATACAATGGGAGTGACTTTGTACCATGAGACACCGATGCAGTCAGAATTGACACCAAATTGATGCCTTGCTTGACACAATGCCAGTCGATACAGTCCATCCTTGATAGACTTTCCGTAATTGATTTTTCCGCATGATCATTCCAAAAGAGGACTCAATTTGGCAGATATCGCAATATTCAATCAGTGAGGCCACATATGGATCGGCTCACATTAACCAATGGTAGAAACATCTACAGGACGGATAAGGAAACGACAAGGGGGCGAAGAATAAACCCAGGTTGCATCCCAAATGGCACTATATTCCCCACATAGTGCACCACTTTAGCCTTATGGGCCCTGGTCAAAGGTAATGCATTATGTAGGAAAAAGAAAGACATTTGGGAGGCATCTCAGTGGTCTGTATGCCAAGTGTATGGCTTGGTAATTGAAAAGCCTGGCACGTCCAACCCAACATCTTCCCAGGCTTTTATTGGAATCCTTTTAATGTAGGAATCCGCGGCTTGGTGACGGACTAACCAGCCGTTCCCGGTGAAAGATCAGGGGCCTCTGACAACGGCCATATATCTCTTCACCTCCCCCCCCCCCCCCAACACACACACACACCGCCCGCTCCCCACTTGTTGCATTGTCGACTCCGCGCCCCCCCCATTCCCCCTCCACCCATCTTCAAAAACAATACTTGCGAGACCTGAAAAAAGACAAGGCGGTTGTCTGAGTTGTGTTTTGAATTGGTCTTTCTAACCATGGAACAGTGTTATGAGTTTACAGCTGACAAAACATGGTTCTTGGGACACAAGGCTGCCGCCCCAGGGCTCTGTGGTCCCGTCGCTGTGGGGGGCTCAAGTTACCTGGACCCTGTTAAGTATTCAGAGGGGGGGGGGACTCAGCCAATCAATCAGACTTGCAAGGTGGAGGAGCACCAGAGATCAGGTGTCCTGTCTCCATCAGAGAAGGATGCTGTTTCTATGTTTCTGTGCCCTCCTCCTTTGCTCACTAACACACTCACCCACTCACTACTCACTAGACGAATAGAGAAAGAGAGAGAGAGAGCATGGAGTAGGCGAATAGAGAGAGAGCATGAGTAGATGAATAGAGAGAGAGAGAGCATGAGTAGACGAATAGAGAAAGAGAGCGAGACAGAGAGAGAGAGAGAGAGCATGGAGTAGATGAATAGAGAAAGAGAGAGAGAGCATGGAGTAGACAAATAGAGAGAGAGAGAGCATGGAGTAGGCGAATAGAGAGAGCGAGAGAGAGAGAGAGAGAGAGAGCATGGAGTATACGAATAGAGAAAGAGAGAGAGAGAGAGAGAGAGAGAGAGAGAGAGAGAGAGAGAGAGAGAGAAAGAGAGAGAGCATGGAGTAGTAGAGAAAGAGAGAGAGAGAGAGAGAGAGAGAGAGAGAGAGAGAGAAAGAGAGAGAGAGAGAATGGAGTAGATGAATAGAGAAAGAGAGAGAGAGAGCATGGAGTAGACAAATAGAGAAAGAGGGAGAGAGCATGGAGTAGGCGAATAGAGAGAGAGAGAGAGAGAGACAGAGAGAGAAAGAGAGAGAGAGCATGGAGTAGACAAATAGAGGAAGAGAGAGAGAGAGAGAGAGAGAGAGCATGGAGTAGACGAATAGTGAAAGAGAGAGAGAGAGAAAGAGAGAGAGAGAGAGAGCATGGAGTAGACAAATAGGAAGGAAGAGAGAGAGAGAGAGAGAGAGAGAGAGAGAGAGAGAGAGAGAGTTAGAGCATGAAGTAGATGAATAGAGAAAGAGGAGACAGACAAGACAGGGTGGGATGGAGAAAAATTATGTACAGACAGAGGGATACAGAGAGAGTGGGAGAAAGAGAGAGAGAGAGAGAGAGAGCATGGAGTAGACAAATAGAGGAAGAGAGAGTGAGAGAGAGAGAGAGAGAGAGATGAGAGTGAGAGAGAGAGAGAGAGAGAGAGAGAGAGAGAGAGAGAGAGAGAGAGAGAGAGAGAGAGAGAGAGAGAGAGAGAGAGAGAGAGACGCTCAATGCTTCCTGACTGCAGCAGGGGGAGAATAACAGCCAGACAGAACAGCCAGCAGTATACCATCCAACATCCCGCTTCTAAAGCTAAACAGGGACAGTTCTGATCGGTCCCTGGAAGGGAGACCACATGCTGCTGGAAGTGGTGTTGGAGGGCCAGTAGGAGGCACTCTTTCCTCTGGTCTAAAAACATATCCCAACGCGCCAGGACAGTGATTGGGGATATTCCTATATAAGGGTGTCCTGACTCTCTGTGGTCACTAAAGAACACACTGCACTCATTTTAAGAGTAGGGGTGTTAATTAACTTGGCTAAATTCCCAATCTGGCCCTCATACCATCATTGCCACCTAATCATCCACAGCGTGGAATTGGCTGATTCATCCCCCCTCCTCTCCCCTGTAACTATTCCCCAGGTTGTTGCTGTAAATGAGAACGTGTTCACAGTACACTTACCTGGTGAAATAAGGGTTCAATCAAATAAGAACTAACAGACAGAGAGGCGGATGTGGAACAGACCAGAGACCCATTTATGCCCCATCTGGGTAGTACCAACCAACCCCTCTCTAATCCATGTTCCCCTACAGTGGAGAGACCGCCTGTAAGTGACCAATTTCTGTTCTTTTCCCTTCTCCTCTTGACACTAATTCTCCTGCAGGACAAGACAGCAGCAAGGCAGGCGAGCGCTCGCTTGGAGGAAATAGACGAGACAAGTGGTATTGTATCTGTCCCGATCTGACAGAACAATCTGTGGCCATAAATTACCTCTGCCTTTAAGGACATCCAGGTCAATAGACCTATAACGCTGGCTGGCTGGCTGGCTGGCAGTCACACACCAATGGCTGTGACAGGCCAGAACCCCATGTCTATAGCCAACTGCTGCTATTCACCTGATTACATTACCTACGCAATCAAATAACATTCAGCTCAGACTCCCATACATACCACACAAGACAGTCCACCAGGGGTCTCTTCACTGTCCCCAAGACATGCCACCATGGGTCTCTTTACAGTCCCCAAGTCCAAAACAAATTCATGGCAATGAACAGTATTATACGGAGAAATGATCACATGGAACTATCTTCCAAATCCATTTACTCAGCAGACAGCAAATGACCTTTAAAAACGGATTAAACAACATCTCATGGAACAAAGAGGACTATGAGAAACACACACGCACGCACACACACACACGCACGCACACATGCACACACACACACACACACACACACACACACACACACACACACACACACACACACACACACACACACACACACACACACACACACACACACACACACACACAGACACACTAACACACAGACACACTAACACACAGACACACTAGCACACAGACACACACACACTAACACACAGACACACACAAACACACAGACACACTAGCATGCAGACACACAGACACACGAACACACAGACACACTAACACGCAGACACACGAACACACGAACACACAGACACACTAACACACAGACACACTAACACACAGACACACTAACACACAGACACACAGACACACAGACACACTAACACACAGACACACTAACACACAGACACACACACAGACACACTAACATACTGGTGACACACAAACACACAAACACAGACACACTAGACACACAGACACACTACACACACAGACACACACAGACACACTAACACACATGGTAACACACACACACACACACACACACACACACACAGACACTAAGGGAGAGAAGAGATGAATAGAGTCTATGGTGAGACACTGAAGGAGAGAAGAAGAGATGAATAGAGTCTATGGTGAGACACTGAAGGAGATGAAGAAGAGATGAATAGAGTCTATGGTGAGACACTGAAGGAGAGGAGAAGAGATGAATAGAGTCTATAGTTGGACACTGAAGGAGAGGAGAAGAGATGAATAGAGTCTATGGTGAGACACTGAAGGAGAAGAGATGAATAGAGTCTATGGTGAGACACTGAAGGAGAGAGAAGAGATGAATAGAGTCTATGGTGAGACACTGAAGGAAGGAGAAGAGATGAATAGAGTCTATGGTTGGACACTGAAGAGAGAGAAGAGATGAATAGAGTCTATGGTGAGACACTGAAGGAGAGAAGAGATGAATAGAGTCTATGGTTGGACACTGAAGGAGAGGAGAAGAGATGAATAGAGTCTATGGTGAGACACTAAAGGAGAAGAGATGAATAGAGTCTATGGTTGAGACACTGAAGGAGAGGAGAGAAAGAGATGAATAGAGTCTGTGGTGAGACACTGAAGGAGAGAAGAAGAGATAAATAGAGTGTATGGTGAGACACTAAAGGAGAGAAGAGATGAATAGAGTCTATGGTGAGAGGAGAAGGAGAGAAGAGATGAATAGAGTCTGTGGTGAGACACTGAAGGAGAGAAGAAGAGATGAATAGAGTCTGTGGTGAGACACTAAAGGAGAAGAGATGAATAGAGTCTGTGGTGAGACACTGAAGGAGAGGAGAAGAGATGAATAGAGTCTGTGGTGAGACACTAAATGAGAAGAGATGAATAGAGTCTATGGTGAGACACTGAAGGAGAGGAGAAGAGATGAATAGAGTCTATGGTGAGACACTAAAGGAGAAGAGATGAATAGAGTCTATGGTGAGACACTGAAGGAGAGGAGAAGAGATGAATAGAGTCTGTGGTGAGACACTAAATGAGAAGAGATGAATAGAGTCTGTGGTGAGACACTGAAGGAAGAGAAGAGTCTATGGTTAGACACTGAAGGAGAGGAGAAAGAGATGAATAGAGTCTATGGTGAGACACTAAATGAGAAGAGATGAATAGAGTCTATGGTGAGACACTGAAGGAGAGGAGAAGAGATGAATAGAGTCTGTGGTGAGACACTGAAGGAGAGGAGAAGAGATGAATAGAGTCTGTGGTGAGACACTAAATGAGAAGAGATTAATAGAGTCTGTGGTGAGACACTGAAGGAGAGGAGAAGAGATAAATAGAGTCTGTGGTGAGACACTGAAGGAGAGAAGAAGAGATGAATAGAGTCTATGTTGAGAGGAGAAAGAGAGAAGAGATGAATAGAGTCTATGGTTAGACACTAAAGGAGAGAAGAGATGAATAGAGTCTATGGTGAGAGGAGAAGGAAAGGAGAGTAGATGACACAAACAAGGTCTCACTTTGTGACTTTGCCTCTGACCTCCATTGGTGGAGCAACACAGACACACCAAGGCTGTGTTCTCTGTCTGCTAATGCACTCTCCACCCCTGAGACATCAACAACACACACACACACACGCACGCACGCACGCACGCACACACACACACACACACACACACACACACACACACACACACACACACACACACACACACACACACACACACACACACACACACACACACACACACACACACACACACACACACACACACACACACACACACACACACACACACACACTTTACAAGCACCTCCTTACTTTCCCTCTGTCACTAGCTCTCTCTGCGTCACTCTTTCCTCACTTACTAGCTGTGTTCTCTGATTTTGGCAATTCAATTTCAATTCAAGGGCTTTATTGGCATGGGAAACATATGTTAACATTGCCAAAGCAAGTTAAATAGATAATAAACAAAAGCTAAATAAACAATACAAATTTACAGGGAACAAGTTCAAAAAGAATAAAGACATTTCAAATGTCCTTTCAAATCGAATCAAAATGTATTTGTCACATACACATGGTTAGCAGATGTTAATGCGAATGTATCGAAATGCTTGTGCTTCTAGTTCCGACCATGCAGTAATATCTAACAAGAAATCTGACAATTTCACAACAACTACTTTATGCACACAAATGTAAAGTAATGAATAAGAATATGTACATATAAATATATGGATGAGTGATGGCCGAACGACATAGGCAAGATGCAGTAGATGGTATAGAGTACAGTATATACATATGAGATGAGTAATGTAGGGTATGTAAACAATTTATAAAGTGGCATTGTTTAAAGTGGCTAGTGATACATTTATTACATCCAATTTTTAATTATTAGAGTGGCTAGAGATGAGTCAGTATGTTGGCAGCAGCCAGTGATGGCTGTTTAACAGTCTGATGGCCTTGAGATAGAAGCTGTTTTTCAGTCTCTCGGTCCCAGCTTTGATGCACCTGTACTGACCTCGCCTTCTGGATGGTAGCGGGGTGAACAGGCAGTGGCTCGGTGGTTGTTGTCCTTGATGATCTTTATGGCCTTCCTGTGACATCGGGTTTTGTAGGTGTCCTGGAGGGCAGGTAGTTTGCCCCTGGTGGTGCGTTGTGCAGACCTCACTACCCTCTGGAGAGCCTTTGGGTTGTGGGGGGAGCCGTTGCAGTACCAGGCGGTGATACAGCCCGACAGGATGCTCTCGATTGTGCATCTGTAGAAGTTTGTGAGTGTTTTTGATCAGCCTCTTGATGTTGAAGAGGCGCTGCTGCACTGGTTTTCTTCTTGGAGTCCGTGATTGACTGTAGACCCTGACACATACCTCTCATGTCTGAGCCGTTGAACTGCGACTCTACTTTGTCTCTATGCTGACGCTTAGCTTGTTTGATTGCCTTGCGGAGGGAATAGCTACACTGTTTGTATTCGGTCATGTTTCCGGTCGCTTTGCCCTGATAACAGCCGTGGTTCGCACTATCAGTTTTACGTGAATGCTGCCATCAATCCACGGTTTCTGGTTAGGGAAGGTTTTAATAGTCACTGTGGGTACAACATCACCGATGCACTTGCTAATAAACTCGCTCACCGAATCAACGTATACATCAATGTTGTTGTCCGACGATATGTGGAACATATCCCAGTCCATGTGATTGAAGCAATCTTGAAGCGTGGAATCCGATTGGTCGGACCAGCTTTGAACAGACCTTGAGCACGGGCGTTTCCTGTTTTAGTTTCTGTCTATAGGCTGGGAGCAACAAAATGGAGTTGTGGTCAGATTTTCCGAAAGGAGGGCAGGGGAGGTCTTTGTATGCGTCGGGAAAGTTAGAATAACAATGATCCAGGGTTTTGCCAGCCTGGGTCGCGCATTCGATATGCTGATAAAATTTAGGGAGCCTTGTTTTCAGATTAGCCTCGTTAAAATCCCCAGCTACAGTAAATGCAGCCTCAGGATATGTGGTTTCTAGTTTACATAGAGTCCAATGAAGTTCTTTCAGGGCCGTCGATGGGTCTACTTGCGGGGGAGATACACGACTGTGATTATAATTGAAGAGAATGCTCTTGGTAAATAATGTGGTCGGCATTTGACTGTAAGGAATTCTAGGTCAGGTGAACAAAATGACTTGTTATGATCACACCACGTCTCGTTAATCATAAGGCATACACCCCCGCCCTTCTTCTTACCAGAGAGATGTTTGTTTCTGTCGGCCCAAATCTTTGAAGAAACCAGGTGGTTGTACCGACTCTGATGACTTATCCCGAGTGAGCCATGTTTCCGTGAAACAGAGAATGTTACAATCTCTGACGTCTCTCTGGAAGGCAACCCTTGCTCGGATTTCGTCTACCTTGTTGTCAAGAGACTGGACATTGGCAAGTTGCATACTCGGGAGCGGTGCCCGATGTGCCCGTCTACGGAGCCTGACCAGAAGACCGCTCCGTCTGCCCCTTCTGCGACACCGTTGTTTTGGGTTGCTGGCTGGGATCCGATCCATTGTCCTGGGTGGTGGACCAGACAGTGGATCCGCTTCGGGGAAAGTCCTATTCCTGGTCATAATGCTGGTGAGTTGAGAGGATGTTGGTGAGTTGGGAGGAACTATTGGATATAAGATCAACTTCTTATATCCAATAGTTCTTCCCGGCTGTATGTAATAAGACTTAAGATTCCCTGGGGTAACAGTGTAAGAAATAATACATTAAAAAAACAAAATACTGCATAGATTCCTAGGAACGCGAAGTGAGGAGTCTCTGTCGGCGCCGGAAGTACTGTATATTATGTATATTATGTCTTAATAAAGTTTTGTAAGGATGTGAAAATAGTTAAAGTACAAAAGGAAAAATGAATTAACGTAAATATGGGTTGTATTTACAATTGTGTTTGTTCTTCACTGGTTGCCTTTTTCTTGAGACAACAGGTCAGAAATCTTGCTGCTGTGATGCACACTGTGGTATTTCACCCAGTAGATATGGGAGTTTATCAACATTGGATTTGTTTTTGATTTCTTTCTGGGTCTGTGTAATCTGAGGGAAATAAGTGTCTCTAATATGGGCATACATTTGCCAGGAGGTTAGGAAGATCAGCTCAGTTTCCACCTCATTTTGTGGGCAGTCAGCACATAGCATGTCTTTTCTTGAGAGCCAAGTCTGCCATCGGCTGCCTTTCTCAATACCAAGGCTATATGCTTACTGAATCTGTACATAGTCAAAGTTTGGGTCAGGTGTTCTGCCACTGTGTACTCTCTGTTTATGGCCAAATAGCATTCTAATTTTTTTGTAAATTCTTTCCAATGTGTCAAGTAATTATCTTTTTGTTTTCTCATGATTTGGTTGGGTCTAATTGTGTTGCTGTCCTGGGAATCTGTGGGGTCTGTTTGTGTTTGTGGACAGAGACCCAGGACCAGCTTGCTTAGGGGGCTCTTTTCCAGGTTCATTTCTCTGTAGGTGATGGCATTGTTATGGAAGGTTTGGGAATCGCTTCCTTTTAGGTGGTTGTAGAATTTAACGGCTCTTTTCTGAATTTTGATAATTAGTGGGTATCGGCCTAATTCTGCTCTGTATGCATTATTTGGTGTTACCTGTGGCGCTGATGTTTAGACCGAGGTATGTATAGTTTTTTGTGTGTTCTAGGGCAACGGTGTCTAGATGGAATTTGTATTTGTGGTCCTGGCAACTGGACGTTTTTTGTACCACCATTCTTTTTGTCTTACTGAGATTTACTGCCAGGGCCCAGGTCTGACAGAATCTGTACAGAAGCATCCGATCATCTGCAAATAGTAGACATTTGGCTTCAGATTCTAGTAGGGTGAGGCCGGGTGCTGCAGACTGTTCTAGTGCCCTCGCCAATGTGTTGATATATGTTGAAGAGGGTGGGGCTTAAGCTGCATCCCTGTCTCACCCCCTGGCCCTGTGGAAAGAAATGTGTGGTTTTTTTGCAACACCACTTTTCATCAATTTGATGGGGTATTGTGTGTAGGCCAGCGACCTAAAACATTTAATCCATTTAAAATTCAGGCTCTAACACAAAAAATTGTGGAAAAAGTCAAGGGGTGTGAGTACTTTCTAAAGGAACTGTGTATATATACTGAACAAAAATATAAACGCAATATGCAACAATTTCAAAGATTTTACTGAGTTACAGTTCATATGAGGAAATCAATCAATTGAAGTAAATTCATTAGGCACTAATTTATGGATTTCACATGACTGGGAATACAGATATACATCTGTTGGTCACAGATACCTTGAAAAAATTGGCCTCACAATGGGCCTCAGGATCCCAAACCATACCTGCCTATACCATAACCCCACCGCCACCATGGGGCACTCTGTTCAGCAAACTACTCGCCGACAGGTCTGCTGGTTTGAGGTGGGTTGAATGTACTGACAGATTATCTAAAACGATGTTGGAGGCGGTTTATGGTAGAGAAATTCACATAAAATAATCTGGTAACAGTTCTGGTGGACATTCCTGCAGTCAGCATGCCAATTGCACGCTGTGGCATTTTGTTGTGTGACAAAACTGCACATTTTAGAGTGGCATTTTATTGTCCCCCGCACAAGGTGCACCTGTGTGATGATCATGCTGTTAATCAGTTTCTTGATATGCCACAGGAGAAATGCTCACTAGCAGGAATGTAAACAAATGTGCTTTTTGTGTGTATGGGAACAACACTTTACATGTTGCGTTTATATTTTTGTTCAGTGTATATTTCTCTGTCTCTTCCAGTTTGTCGCTCCCATCCCCGTTTATGGTGTAATGCTTTAGTTCCACTGTGTTTTCTCTGTCACAGTAGCTGCAACTTCTCTGCCCTTCTATGGTCCTCTGTGTGCCAGCAGGGCCGTGTAGGGCTGGAGGTGCTAAGCACACCTGCCTGAGATGTGCTCCACCGATACACAGAGGAGGGGTGGGGAGTGGAGAGCACACACACACACGCACGCGCACACACACACACACACACAGACACACACACACACACACACACACACACACACACACACACACACACACACACACACACACACACACACACACACACACACACACACACACACACACACACACACACACACCACCCCAGGGCGATCAGCAAGAGCACAAGAATCCAATTTTCAATTTAAAGTGGAGTGAGAAATATACCTGGCCCCTAGGGCCTCTAGCCAGCACTATCTCTGACTCCAATACAGTGGAGGGGGGGATGGAGTGAGGGTATGGGGGATTGGCAGCGACAATGTGTGTGAGAGAGTGTGAGATACAGAGTGAAAGACAGAGATAGAAAGAGAGAGAATGTGAGTGAGTGCGTAAGAGTAAGAGAGAGATGAATAGAGTGAGTCAATGAGTGAAAAAGAGCAAGTGAGTTAGAGAGAAAGAGAAAGAGAGAGAAAGAGAGAGAGAGAGAGAGAGAGAGAGAGAGAGAGAGAGAGAGAGAGAGAGAGAGAGAGTGAGTCAATATCCGCCCTAAGAAAGAGTTTTCTTATGTGTGGGCTATCACGGTACCCATATCCGCCTTAAGTTCTTCTGAGTTTTCTTCCTCCCTCTCTCCCTGTCCTGTCTCCCTGTCCTGTCTCCCTGTTCTGTCTCCCTGTTCTGTCTCCCTGTCCTGTCTCCCTGTCCTGTCTCCCTGTCCTGTCTCCCTGTCCTGTCTCCCTGTCCTGTCTCCCTGTCCTGTCTCCCTGTCCTGTCTCCCTGTCCTGTGTCCCTGTCATGTCTCCCTGTCCTGTCTCCCTGTCCTGTCTCCCTGTCTGTCTCCCCTGTCCTGTCTCCCTGTCCTGTCTCCCTGTCTCCCTGTCTCCCTGTCCTGTCTCCCTGTCCTGTCTCCCCCTGTCCTGTCTCCCTGTCCTGTCTCCCTTGACCTGTCTCCCTGTCCTGTCTCCCTGTCCTGTCTCCCTGTCCTGTCTCCCTGTCATGTCTCCCTGTCCTGTCTCCCTGTCCTGTCTCCCTGTCCTGTCTCCCTGTCTTGTCTCCCTGTCCTGTCTCCCTGTCCTGTCTCCCTGTCCTGTCTCCCTGTCCTGTCTCCCTGTCTTGTCTCCCTGTCCTGTCTCCCTGTCCTGTCTCCCTGTCTTGTCTCCCTGTCTTGTCTCCCTGTCATGTCTCCCTGTCATGTCTCCCTGTCCTGTCTCCCTGTCCTGTCTCCCTGTCATGTCTCCCTGTCTTGTCTCCCTGTCTTGTCTCCCTGTCCTGTCTCCCTGTGTCCATCAGTGCCCTGGCAGTAATCATGGTCTTTGTACTCCCAGAGGAGTCTGGTTTCTGGAAGGTAAACGAGGCCAGGGGTTTTGGTTGGTAATGGATCTGAGGGGCCTGGCAGCAGGCCTATCCCCAGGAACCCTATCTGAGTCTGGGAGTGGCAGTAAGGCCCCTAAGTGCATTGGCCCAGGCGTCTCATCCCTACTCAACCCACCCAGCCAAACACAGACCACCTGTCTGTTCATGAGTCACATTTGATCAATACCACTCGACAGCAGTATTGTAGAAAACATTTCAGAAAACTTCAAACTGATGTAAATTGCTTTGTATTGCACTTACATGTTGTGCAGGACACACCAGCCACAGTGAGGGTCTCCTGAGCCCAGACACTCGCTGCAGGTGGAGTACTGGCCACAGGCTTCCACTGGTACCCTCGTCATCTACACAGAGAGAGAGATACAGAGTTATCGCCTGGTTACACACAGAGAAACAAGGTAGGAGTGAAGGAGAGGAAGTGAGAAAGAGAGGAGGAGAGAAGGAGGGGAGTATGAGTGAAGGTATGGGTGTTGGGTTATTTCATGATTATCAGATATCAATATCAGCTCACACACAGACACCCTTCACTCCTCTTCAGTCAATACATATAGGACACATCTCTGGTTCATAGTTAATCACTATGATTTATAACCATGCCAATGCTGACTGGCACTGACTGGCACTGACTGGCACTGACTGGCACTGGTATTGAGTGCCAGTGCTCTGGGGCAGGGCTGAAACAGACGGGAGAGTTCCACTCTGTGCAGAGGGCAGTGCCTCCTTGTCTCCATGGTAACAACATCCAGCGCTCCCAGTGTCAACTGCATTTGATTAATGAGCCGTCATTGGTGGATGACCGATGTCACTCAAATTGGTCGTGGGTGACAGCAGGGAGGGGGGAAGGGGCAGAGAGAGAGGAGATCATCACAGGGACATCATGTCCCATCACTATGGGTTTATAGAGAAGGCACTGCTGTTCATGATATTGGTGTGTGTTTGTCCGTGTTTGTGCGTACGCACAGGCATGTATATCTTTGTGCATTTGTGTGCGTACAGGTGTGTGTGTGTGTGTGTGTGTGTGTGTGTGTGTGTGTGTGTGTGTGTGTGTGTGTGTGTGTGTGTGTGTGTGTGTGTGTGTGTGTGTGTGTGTGTGTGTGTTTTGTGCGTGGTGTGTGTGTGTGTGTGTGTGTGTGTGTGTGTGTGTGTGTGTGTGTGTGTGTGTGTGTGTGTGTGTGTGTGTGCGTGCGTGGTGTGTGTGTGTGTGTGTGTGTGTGTGTGTGTGTGTGTGTGTGTGTGTGTGTGTGTGTGTGTGTGTGTGTGTGTGTGTGTGTGTGTGTGTGTGTGTGCACCCCCTTTCCACTCCAAAACTGGAAATGACTCTTTCCTGTGCGGTGGAGCATCTCAATATCTAGAAAAGTTCAGTCATGCTTTGGTGACACCTTCCACACATCATCATCAGACATTTACAGCTTTGCTGGAAGTTAACATTTTTCTGTGGATGCATCCAACATTTCTGCCTAAAGAGTCCACCAAAACACTCTTGCAGATGAGAAACTATGCAATTACCTGGGAAAGGATTTTGAGGAAAAATGGAAGTAGCTCGCCCATACTAACACTCACAGAGCAACTGCACTGACATTTAGTAAGTGTAAAGGTTGATGCTATTCATAACGTAGTAAAACGTATCAGAGAACATTATCTCTGATTTTACCCTCGGGTGAGATCAAAGTGGCTTCAAACGGGACGCTTTTTACCATCTTTTTAAATTGAGATTTTCTATTGTGGAGGAGAGGAGAGAGTGCAGGTTGTAAGAGCAGTCATTTCCTCCAGACATTCTAGAGAGAACCCATCTCTCCTCTCCAGACAGACTAGGCAGAACCCATCTCTCCTCTCCAGACAGATTAGGTAGAACCCATCTCTCCTCTCCAGACAGACTAGGAGAACCCATCTCTCCTCTCCAGACAGACTAGGTAGAACCCATCTCTCTTCTCCAGACAGACTAGGAGAACCCATCTCTCCTCTCCAGACAGACTAGGAGAACCCATCTCTCCTCTCCAGAAAGACTAGGGAGAACCCATCTCTCTTCTCCAGACAGACTAGGAGAACCCATCTCTCCTCTCCAGACAGACTAGGAGAACCCATCTCTCCTCTCCAGACAGACTAGGGAGAACCCATCTCTCCTCTCCAGACAGACTAGGAGAACCCATCTCTCCTCTCCAGACAGACTAGGAGAACCCATCTCTCTTCTCCAGACAGACTAGGAGAACCCATCTCTCCTCTCCAGACAGACTAGGAGAACCCATCTCTCTTCTCCAGACAGACTAGGAGAACCCATCTCTCCTCTCCAGACAGACTAGGAGAACTCATCTCTCCAATCCAGACAGACTAGGAGAACCCATCTCTCCTCTCCAGACAGACTAGGAGAACCCATCTCTCCTTCTCCAGACAGACTAGGAGAACCCATCTCTCTTCTCCAGACAGACTAGGAGAACCCATCTCTCTTCTCCAGACAGACTAGGAGAACCCATCTCTCTTCTCCAGACAGACTAGGAGAACCCATCTCTCCTCTCCAGACAGACTAGGGAGAACCCATCTCTCCTCTCCAGACAGACTAGGGAGAACCCATCTCTCCTATCCAGACAGACTAGGAGAACCCATCTCTCCTCTCCAGACAGACTAGGAGAACCCATCTCTCCTCTCCAGACAGACTAGGAGAACCCATCTCTCTTCTCCAGACAGACTAGGAGAACCCATCTCTCCTCTCCAGACAGACTAGGGAGAACCCATCTCTCCTCTCCAGACAGACTAGGAGAACCCATCTCTCCTCTCCAGACAGACTAGGGAGAACCCATCTCTCCTCTCCAGACAGACTAGGAGAACCCATCTCTCCTCTCCAGACAGACTAGGAGAACCCATCTCTCCTCTCCAGACAGACTAGGAGAACCCATCTCTCCTCTCCAGACAGACTAGGAGAACCCATCTCTCCTCTCCAGACAGACTAGGAGAACCCATCTCTCCAATCCAGACAGACTAGGAGAACCCATCTCTCCTCTCCAGACAGACTAGGAGAACCCATCTCTCCTCTCCAGACAGACTAGGAGAACCCATCTCTCCTCTCCAGACAGACTAGGGAGAACCCATCTCTCCTCTCCAGACAGACTAGGAGAACCCATCTCTCCTCTCCAGACAGACTAGGAGAACCCATCTCTCCTCTCCAGACAGACTAGGAGAACCCATCTCTCCTCTCCAGACAGACTAGGAGAACCCATCTCTCTTCTCCAGACAGACTAGGAGAACCCATCTCTCCTCTCCAGACAGACTAGGAGAACCCATCTCTCCTCTCCAGACAGACTAGGAGAACCCATCTCTCCTCTCCAGACAGACTAGGAGAACCCATCTCCTCTCCAGACAGACTAGGAGAACCCATCTCTCCTCTCCAGACAGACTAGGAGAACCCATCTCTCCTCTCCAGACAGACTAGGGAGAACCCATCTCTCCTCTCCAGACAGACTAGGAGAACCCATCTCTCCTCTCCAGACAGACTAGGGAGAACCCATCTCTCCTCTCCAGACAGACTAGGAGAACCCATCTCTCCTCTCCAGACAGACTAGGAGAACCCATCTCTCTTCTCCAGACAGACTAGGGAGAACCCATCTCTCCTCTCCAGACAGACTAGGAGAACCCATCTCTCTCTCCAGACAGACTAGGAGAACTCATCTCTTTCTCCAGACAGACTAGAGAACCCATCTCTCTTCTCCAGACAGTTAGGGAGAACCCATCTCTCCTCTCCAGACAGACTAGGAGAACCCATCTCTCCACTCCAGACAGACTAGGAGAACCCATCTCTCCAATCCAGACAGACTAGGAGAACCCATCTCTCCAATCTCCAGACAGACTAGGGAGAACCCATCTCTCCTCTCCAGACAGACCTCCTGTTATTTATAGACAGACAGGGAGTGTAGTTATGATCTCCACCCTCCTGTTATTTATAGACAGACAGAGGAGTGTAGTTATGATCTCCACCCTCCTGTTATTTATAGACAGACAGAGGAGTGTAGTTATGATCTCCACCCTCCTGTTATTTATAGACAGACAGAGAGGAGTGTAGTTATGATCTCCACCCTCCTGTTATTTATAGACAGACAGAGAGGAGTGTAGTTATGATCTCCACCCTCCTGTTATTTATAGACAGACAGAGAGGAGTGTAGTTATGATCTCCACCCTCCTGTTATTTATAGACAGACAGAGGAGTGTAGTTATGATCTCCACCCTCCTGTTATTTATAGACAGACAGAGGAGTGTAGTTATGATCTCCACCCTCCTGTTTTACTATCCGTGTGGGGACCAAACAATTGATTCCCATTCAACAGTCTATTTTCCTTAACCCCTAAGGCTAAACCTAAACATAACCCTTAACCAAACAATAACCACAATCCCTAATTGCAAACCCATAACCATAACTCCTAACCCTAAACATAAGCCCTAACCCAAACCCTAAATCAAACCCCTAATTGTAATCCTAACCCTAAACCTAACTCCTAAGCCTAAAATGTCCCCACTTGTCCGAATTGTCCTTGTCTTACTTCTGGTCCCCACAAGGATAGTAACACTCCACCAACACACACACACACACACACACACACACACACACACACACACACCACATGTGAGGTTGTGTTTCTAATTTATTATTTAGCTACTGTAGGAGGCAAGATTCCTCTTGGCTGTGTCTCTGATCTCCACCCTCCTCCATTAATTCAGGCAAGAGGCTAGAGCCAGCCAGCATCCCCTATTTATAGGGCCAGACACTGAGAGACAGGGAGACACACACAGGCAGATAACGAGAGAGAGAGAGAGAGAGAGAGAGAGAGAGAGAGAGGGAGAGAGAAAGAGAGACAGAGACAGAGAGAGACAGACAGAGAGACAGAGAGAGGAGGAGGAGAAACGAGGGCTATTTCACAGCATCTCCATATCTCCCTGCCAGCCTCTCACGATCTACATGTGTGAAAGAGATCTGAACCAAGTGATATCTGTGTGCGTGCGTATGTGGCGTGTGTGGTTCACTGTGTGTGAACGCGTGTGTGTGTGAGAGATGTGCTGACAGAATCATGCTGCACCAGGGAGATTGCAGCAGCCCCCTCAAAACTCACACACACACACACACACACACACACACACACACACACACACACACAAACCACACACACACAAATATGTGATCTGATACATTCTGTGATAGACCACGTGTGGGAGACAAACAACGTGTTTTCACACTGTTCTTATCCTGCTGAGCAAAGCTATTACAAGATGGGAGAATTGTAATGGCAGCCTATCTCAGACAAGTTCCCTGCAACAATTTATCAAGGTGCTCACAAGATGATACAAAATGACACCTCCAAGAGAGGTGCATAGGATGTCAGCATCGAAACATTCACACGCTAAACTACCAAAACTATGCTAAACCTGACTGTAATCTCAATGAATGACAGTGAGCAATGCTAGCTTAGATTAGCCCTAGAATCCATAGCTAGAGAGAGAGAGAGAAAGGTAGGCAGACCTGGCTCTCAAGAGAAGACTGGCTATGTGCACACTGCCCACAAAATGAGGTCGAAACTGAGCTACACTTCCTACTGTTCTAAGAGGATTCTCCTTCATCTACCTGTACTGTTCTAAGAGGATATCCTTCATCTACCTGTACTGTTCTAAGAGGATAGACCTGTACTGTTCTAAGAGGATAGTCCTTCATCTACCTGTACTGTTCTAAGAGGATAGTCCTTCATCTACCTGTACTGTTCTAAGAGGATAGTCCTTCATCTACCTGTACTGTTCTAAGAGGATCTCCTTCATCTACCTGTACTGTTCTAAGAGGATTCTCCTTCATCTACCTGTACTGTTCTAAGAGGATAGTCCTTCATCTACCTGTACTGTTCTAAGAGGATTCTCCTTCATCTACCTGATAGACAGGATAGATTCTCCTTCATCTACCTGTACTGTTCTAAGAGGATTCTCCTTCATCTACCTGTACTGTTCTAAGAGGATTCTCCTTCATCTACCTGTACTGTTCTAAGAGGATTCTCCTTCATCTACCTGTACTGTTCTCCTGTTAGTCCTTCATCTAGTACTGTTCAGAGGATAGTCCTTCATCTACCTGTACTGATTCTCCTTTCTAACTGAGGATTCCTTCATCTACCTGTACTGTTCTAAGAGGATTCTCCTTCATCTACCTGTACTGTTCTAAGAGGATTCTCCTTCATCTACCTGTACTGTTCTAAGAGGATTCTCCTTCATCTACCTGTACTGTTCTAAGAGGATAGTCCTTCATCTACCTGTACTGTTCTAAGAGGATTCTCCTTCATCTACCTGTACTGTTCTAAGAGGATAGTCCTTCATCTACCTCTACTGTTCTAAGAGGATTCTCCTTCATCTACATGTACTGTTCTAAGAGGATTCTCCTTCATCTACATGTACTGTTCTAAGAGGATTCTCCTTCATCTACCTGTACTGTTCTAAGAGGATTCTCCTTCATCTACCTGTACTGTTCTAAGAGGATTCTCCTTCATCTACCTGTACTGTTCTAAGAGGATAGTCCTTCATCTACCTGTACTGTTCTAAGAGGATAGTCCTTCATCTACCTGTACTGTTCTAAGAGGATAGTCCTTCATCTACCTGTACTGTTCTAAGAGGATTCTCCTTCATCTACCTGTACTGTTCTAAGAGGATTCTCCTTCATCTACCTGTACTGTTCTAAGAGGATAGTCCTTCATCTACCTGTACTGTTCTAAGAGGACTCCTTCATCTACCTGTACTGTTCTAAGAGGATAGTCCTTCATCTACCTGTACTGTTCTAAGTGGATTCTCCTTCATCTACCTGTACTGTTCTAAGAGGATAGTCCTTCATCTACCTTTACTGTTCTAAGAGGATAGTCCTTCATCTACCTGTACTGTTCTAAGAGGATAGTCCTTCATCTACATGTACTGTTCTAAGAGGATTCTCCTTCATCTACCTGTACTGTTCTAAGAGGATTCTCCTTCATCTACCTGTACTGTTCTAAAAGGATTCTCATTCATCTACATGTACTGTTCTAAGAGGATTCTCATTCATCTACCTGTACTGTTCTAAGACTCCTTCATCTACCTGTACTGTTCTAAGAGGATTCTCCTTCATCTACCTGTACTGTTCTAAGAGGATAGTCCTTCATCTACCTGTACTGTTCTAAGAGGATTCCTTCATCTACCTCTACTGTTCTAAGAGGTCTCCTTCATCTACCTGTACTGTTCTAAGAGGATTCTCATTCATCTACCTGTACTGGAGGATAGTCCTTCATCCACCTGTACTGTTCTAAGAGGATCTCCTTCATCTACCTGTACTGTTCTAAGAGGATTCTCCTTCATCTACCTGTACTGTTCTAAGAGGATAGTCCTTCATCTACCTGTACTGTTCTAAGAGGATTCTCCTTCATCTACCTGTACTGTTCTAAGAGGATTCTCCTTCATCTACCTGTACTGTTCTAAGAGGATAGTCCTTCATCTACCTGTACTGTTCAGTCCTTCATCTACCTGTACTGTTCTAAGAGGATAGTCCTTCATCTACATGTACTGTTCTAAGAGGATTCTCCTTCATCTACCTGTACTGTTCTAAGAGGATTCTCCTTCATCTACCTGTACTGTTCTAAGAGGATTCTCCTTCATCTACCTGTACTGTTCTAAGAGGATTCTCCTTCATCTACCTGTACTGTTCTAAGAGGATAGTCCTTCATCTACCTGTACTGTTCTAAGAGGATTCTCCTTCATCTACCTGTACTGTTCTAAGAGGATTCTCCTTCATCTACCTGTACTGTTCTAAGAGGATTCTCCTTCATCTACATGTACTGTTCTAAGAGGATTCTCCTTCATCTACCTGTACTGTTCTAAGAGGATTCTCCTTCATCTACCTGTACTGTTCTAAGAGGATAGTCCTTCATCTACCTGTACTGTTCTAAGAGGATTCTCCTTCATCTACCTGTACTGTTCTAAGAGGATAGTCCTTCATCTACCTCTACTGTTCTAAGAGGATTCTCCTTCATCTACATGTACTGTTCTAAGAGGATAGTCCTTCATCTACCTGTACTGTTCTAAGAGGATAGTCCTTCATCTACCTCTACTGTTCTAAGAGGATTCTCCTTCATCTACCTGTACTGTTCTAAGAGGATAGTCCTTCATCTACCTGTACTGTTCTAAGAGGATTCTCCTTCATCTACCTGTACTGTTCTAAGAGGATTCTCCTTCATCTACCTGTACTGTTCTAAGAGGATTCTCATTCATCTACCTGTACTGTTCTAAGAGGATAGTCCTTCATCTACCTATACTGTTCTAAAAGGATTCTCATTCATCTACATGTACTGTTCTAAGAGGATTCTCCTTCATCTACCTGTACTGTTCTAAGAGGATTCTCCTTCATCTACCTGTACTGTTCTAAAAGGATTCTCATTCATCTACATGTACTGTTCTAAGAGGATTCTCCTTCATCTACCTGTACTGTTCTAAGAGGATAGTCCTTCATCTACCTGTACTGTTCTAAAAGGATTCTCATTCATCTACATGTACTGTTCTAAGAGGATTCTCATTCATCTACCTGTACTGTTCTTATTCTCCTTCATCTACCTGTACTGTTCTAAGATGGGATTCTCCTTCATCTACCTGTACTGTTCCTCTCCTTCATCTACCTGTACTGTTCTCCTTCATCTACCTGTACTGTTCTAAGAGGATAGTCCTTCATCTCTCTCTGTTCAAGATGATTCTCCTTCATCTACCTGTCTGTTCAAGAGGATTCTCCTTCATCTACCTGTACTGTTCTAAGAGGATAGTCCTTCATCCACCTGTACTGTTCTAAGAGGATAGTCCTTCATCTACCTGTACTGTTCTAAGAGGATTCTCCTTCATCTACCTGTACTGTTCTAAGAGGATAGTCCTTCATCTACCTGTACTGTTCCATAGCTAGTTCTAAGAGATAGATTCTCCTTCATCTACCTGTACTGTTCTAAGAGGATAGTCCTTCTCTACCTGTACTGTTCTAAAAGGAGTCCTTCATCTACCACTACTGTTCTAAGAGGATTCTCCTCATCTACCTACTGTTCTAAGAGGATTCTCCTTCATCTACCTGTACTGTTCTAAGAGGATTCTCATTCATCTACCTGTACTGTTCTAAGAGGATTCTCCTTCATCTACCTGTACTGTTCTAAGAGGATAGTCCTTCATCTACCTGTACTGTTCTAAGAGGATTCTCCTTCATCTACCTGTACTGTTCTAAGAGGATAGTCCTTCATCTACCTGTACTGTTCTAAGAGGATAGTCCTTCATCTACCTGTACTGTTCTAAGAGGATAGTCCTTCATCTACCTGTACTGTTCTAAGAGGATAGTCCTTCATCTACCTGTACTGTTCTAAGAGGATTCTCCTTCATCTACCTGTACTGTTCTAAGAGGATTCTCCTTCATCTACCTGTACTGTTCTAAGAGGATTCTCCTTCATCTAACTGTTCTGGATAGTCCTTCATCTACCTCTACTGTTCTAAGAGGATTCTCCTTCAAGAGGATAGTCCTTCATCTACCTGTACTGTTCTAAGAGGATAGTCCTTCATCTACCTCTACTGTTCTAAGAGGATAGTCCTTCATCTACCTGTACTGTTCTAAGAGGATTCTCCTTCATCTACCTGTACTGTTCTAAGAGGATTCTCCTTCATCTACCTGTACTGTTCTAAGAGGATTAGTCCTTCATCTACCTGTACTGTTCTAAGAGGATTCTCCTTCATCTACCTGTACTGTTCTAAGAGGATTCTCCTTCATCTACCTGTACTGTTCTAAGAGGATTCTCCTTCATCTACCTGTACTGTTCTAAGAGGATAGTACCTGTACTGTTCTAAGAGGATTCTCCTTCATCTACCTGTACTGTTCTAAGAGGATTCTCCTTCATCTACCTGTACTGTTCTAAGAGGATTCTCCTTCATCTACCTGTACTGTTCTAAGAGGATTCTCCTTCATCTACCTGTACTGTTCTAAGAGGATTCTCCTTCATCTACCTGTACTGTTCTAAGAGGATAGTCCTTCATCTCCTGTACTGTTCTAAAATCATCTACCTGTACTGTTCTAAGAGGATTCTCATTCATCTACCTGTACTGTTCTAAGAGGATAGTCCTTCATCTACCTGTACTGTTCTAAGAGGATTCTCCTTCATCCACCTGTACTGTTCTAAAAGGATTCTCATTCATCTACATGTACTGTTCTAAGAGGATTCTCATTCATCTACCTGTACTGTTCTAAGAGGATTCTCCTTCATCTACATGTACTGTTCTAAGAGGATAGTCCTTCATCTACCTGTACTGTTCTAAGAGGATTCTCCTTCATCTACCTGTACTGTTCTAAGAGGATACTTCTTCATTGGTAGGGACCATTGTGTGTGCTCTTCATGTGTGTCTGTGTGTGTGTGCGTGCGTGCGTGCACGTATGTGTGCATGTGACAGTGGTTATAATGAAGGTATGTGTGCACATGAGTTTGTTTATAAGATCGCATGTGTGTAAACTCAGTGCATCCGTCCACTTCCATAGGAAGTCATTAAGGAGCTCATCAATGACAAATTCCCTTGACTTTACCCTTCTCTCTCCCTCCCTCTCTCTCCTTACCTCCTTCCCTCTGTCCCCTTCTCTCTCCCTCTCTCTCCTTACCTCCTTTCCTCTGTCCCCCTCTCTCTCTCTCCCTCCCTCTCTCTCCTTCCCTCCTTCCCTCTGTCCCCTTCTCTCTCCCTCCCTCTCTCTCCTTACCTCCTTACTTCTGTCCCCCTCTCTCTCTCCCTCTCTCTCCTTACCTCCATCCTCTGTCCCTCCTCCCTCTGTCTCTCCCTCCCTCTCTCCTTATCTCCTTACCTCTGTCCCCCTCTCTCTCCCTCTCTCTCTCCTCCTTACCTCCTCTCTCTCCTCCCTCTCTCTCCTTACCTCCCCTCTGTCCCCCCCTCTCTCTCTCTCTGTCCCTTCTCTCTCCCTCCCTCTCTCTCCTTACCTCTGTCCCCCCCCTCCTCTCTGTCCCTCCCTCTCTCTCCTTATCTCCTTCCCTCTGTCCCCTTCTCTCTCCCTCCCTCTCTCTCCTGATCTCCTTTCCTTTGTCCCCTTCTCTCTCTCTCCTTATCTCCTTCCCTCTGTCCCCTTCTCTCTCTCTCTTTCTCTCTCTCTCTCTCTCTCCTCTCCTTACCCCTTTCCTCTGTCCTCCTCTCTCTCTCTATCTCTTCCTCCCTCTCTCTCCTTACCTCCTTCCCTCTGTCCCCTTCTCTCTCCTCCCTCCAAATCTTGCTTAATGTCCAAGCCCCTCCACTCAGCAGCAGTAGGGAGGTAGAAATATGTATCATTTATTAAACCTGGCCTGGGTTTTTGTTATGGAGTCTAATCCGCCTGGCTCATCTCTGTTCCTCCCCTGCTCTGTCCTAATTAAGCACACAAACCCAGCCAGAGAATTTCACCTAGAGCCAAACCTCTCCAATTTGAAGGAAGCAAATTAAAGTGGAGCCAAAGAACATGCAGCTCCCGTCTGTCTGAGAAATCAAACTGTTGTATTCTGCTGCTATGAAGTTGTTCATTCGTTTCTAATCAATTGGCTGTCATTAGATGAGGTTTGTCATGGGACCACTCTAGGAGCTTTGTGTGTGTGTGTGTGTGTGTGTGTGTGTGTGTGTGTGTGTGTGTGTGTGTGTGTGTGTGTGTGTGTGTGTGTGTGTGTGTGTGTGTGTGTGTGTGTGTGTGCGTGCGTGCGTGCGTGCGTGCGTGTCGTGCGTGTGTGTGTGTGTGTGTCCGTGTGTGTGTACATTATGTGCTCCTGAATGCTTGTGTGTGTGTGTGTTCTCTTATCACCAGGCTGTAGTTGTGTTTGTACAGACCACTGGCCGAAACAGAAAATCAACAAATACATGAAGGAAGTGATGTCGCCGAGTGGCTGAAGAACAATGGTTGCCGTGACACCGCTCTTCGCTGTCCGTGCCAGGCATCCCCTGTCCAAACAGCCGTAACCCCCCAGCCAATCAGACCACGGCTCTTCATCAAGTCTCTATCGCTGCCACGGACTTCACTGACAAGCTCTGTGTCATCAAGCTGTGTCTGAACACACGCTAACGACCAGCCATCGATCCACACACATTCCCTGTTTAATATCTCTCTCTCTCTCGCTCATTCTATCTATCATCGCAGATTTTGTTTCACACAAATGACTACTGTTTTTCCTTCACTTTCACCTCGCAGTCTCTGCCTTTGTCTCTCTTTCTCACCCCCATGTCCCCCACCCAACCTCTCCCTCTCTCTCCATCCGTCCCCATCTCCTTTCTCACCCCCCTCCCCCACCCAACCTCTCTCTCTTTCTCACCCCCTCTATCTCCCCCACCCAACCTCTCCCTCTCTCTCCATCCGTCCCTCCCCCTCCCTCTCTCTGCCTCATTGGAGCCAGGGTTAACGTTGGTGTCGATGGAGGGAAACACATGATGGCGAGCGGCCTCATGGTGGCTGACGTGATTTAATCCATCAGAAGCCACTGTGTCGTATGATTTACTCTGTTAACACACGCGGCTAATGGCTGTGTGCAGGTTTAATATTGTTTTCATTTGACGTCCCAGAGGTCGTGCGGGAAACGCATCCATTGTTTTGTCGAGAGTGTCAGCGGATGACAAACGACTGCAACATGACCCATTACTTTCAGTTCTCTGGGTTCTGAAGATGGAGTGAAGAAAGAGGGGCTCAAAGATCTAAAGTTGAATAAGGCGGCCATCTTTTGAATGGAATCAACGTGACGATACAGAGATGGACTACATGGCCCAGGGGACGAGGTAACTCCAGCATTAGATCTCTTTCCCCGACTAAATGAGACAAATGTCTCGTCTCAGGGGAGATGATTCAAAACTATAGCTGGACAGGTGGCATTTTAAAGAATGTTTATTTGTGTGAGCCTTGAGTGATTTTGTTGTCTGCGCTAATGCCGCTAGATGTGTCTGCTAGAAGTCTATGTGAGGCTACATTATGCTAAGTTAGCTCATATATAGGCTATATGCTAGCTTTGCCACGATATTAGCCCTGCTATGATATGCTTACATTAGCCAGCAGCCACTATGAGATGATATCCTTAGCTAGCCTCTGGTAGGACCAAGAGGGGGGAGCACACCACATCCACGTTGATGGGGCTGTTGTGGAGCGGGTTGAAAGCTTTAAGATCCTTGGCGTCCTCGTCACTAAGAACTTAACATGGTCCACACACAACTGCACAGTCATGAAGAGGGAACGGCAGCACCTCTTCCCCCTTAGGCGGTTGAAAAGATTTGGCATGGTTCCTCAGATCCTCAAAAATGTCCACAACTACACCATCAAGAGCATCTTGACTGGTTGTCTCATCGCTTGGTATGGCAACTGTACCTCCCTTGACGTAAACGGTACCAGAGCATTAGCTCGAGGACCAACAAGCTCAGAGACAGCTTCTATCCACAAGCCATAAGAATTCTAAATAGCCAGACTGCTAAATAGTAAATTAATGGTACCCGAACTATCTGCACTTACTCTATGCACACTCACTAGAGTACATATACACACTCACTAGACTATATATACACACTCACTAGACTATATATACACACTCACTAGACTATATATACACACTCACTAGACTATATATACACACTCACTAGACTATATATACACACTCACTAGACTATATATACACACTCACTAGACTATATATACACACTCACTAGACTATATATACACACTCACTAGACTATATATACACACTCACTAGACTATACTATATATACACACTCACTAGACTATATATACACACTCACTAGACTATATATACACACTCACTAGACTATATATACACACTCACTAGACTATATATACACACTCACTAGACTATATATACACACTCACTCACTATATAGACACATATATACACACTCACTAGACTATATATACACACTCACTAGACTATATATACACACTCACTAGACTATATATACACACTCACTAGACTATATATACACACTCACTAGACTATATATACACACTCACTAGACTATATATACACACTCACTAGACTATATATACACACTCACTAGACTATACATACACACTCACTAGACTATATATACACACTCACTAGACTATATATACACACTCACTAGACTATATATACACACTCACTAGACTATACACACTATATACATACTCACTAGACTATATATACACACTCACTAGACTATATATACACACTCACTAGACTATATATACACACTATATACATACTCACTAGACTATATATACACACTCACTAGACTATATATACACACTCACTAGACTATATATACACACTCACTAGACTATATATACACACTCACTAGACTATATATACACACTCACTAGACTATATATACTCACTAGACTATATACACACTCACTAGACTATATATACACACTCACTAGACTACATATACACACTCACTAGACTATATATACACACTCACTAGACTATATATACACACTCACTAGACTATATATACACACTCACTCACTAGACTATATATACACACTCACTAGACTATATATACACACTCACTAGACTATATATACACACTCACTAGACTATATATACACACTCACTAGACTATATATACACACTCACTAGACTATATATACACACTCACTAGACTATATATACACACTCACTAGACTATACATACACACTCACTAGACTATATATACACACTCACTAGACTATATATACACACTATATACACACTCACTAGACTATATATACACACTCACTAGACTATATATACACACTATATACATACTCACTAGACTATATATACACACTCACTAGACTATATATACACACTCACTAGACTATATATACTATATACACACTCACTAGACTATATATACACACTCACTAGACTATATATACACTATACATACTCACTAGACTATACATACACACTCACTAGACTATATATACACACTCACTAGACTATATATACACACTCACTAGACTATATATACACACTCACTAGACTATATATACACACTATATACATACTCACTAGACTATACATACACACTCACTAGACTACATATACACACGCACTAGACTATATATACACACGCACTAGACTATATATACACACGCACTAGACTATATATACACACTATATACATACTCACTAGACTATATATACACACTCACTAGACTATATATACACACTCACTAGACTATATATACACACTCACTAGACTATATATACACACTCACTAGACTATATATACACACTGTACTACTAGACTATATATACACACTCACTAGACTATATATACTGGTACTAGGTACACACTCACTGACTATATATACACACTCACTAGACTATATATACACACTGACTATACATACACACTCACTAGACTATATATCTACGCTCTAGACTATACCTTATTATTATCTATCCTGATGATCTGGTCACTGGTACTCCTGTATATAGCTCCACATTGATCTGGTACTGGTACTCCCTGTATATAGCTCCACATTGATCTGGTACTGGTACTCCCTGTATATAGCTCCACATTGATCTGGTACTGGTACTCTCTGTATATAGCTCCACATTGATCTGGTACTGGTACTCCTGTATAGAGCTCCACATTGATCTGGTACTGGTACTCCCTGTGTATAGCTCCACATTGATCTGGTACTGGTACTCACTGTATAGAGCTCCACATTGATCTGGTACTGGTACTTCCTGTATAGAGCTCCACATTGATCTGGTACTGGTACTCCTGTATAGAGCTCCACATTGATCTGGTACTTCCTGTATAGAGCTCCACATTGATCTGGTACTGGTACTTCCTGTATAGAGCTCCACATTGATCTGGTACTGGTACTCCCTGTATAGAGCTCCACATTGATCTGGTACTGGTACTTCCTGTATAGAGCTCCACATTGATCTGGTACTGGTACTCCCTGTATAGAGCTCCACATTGATCTGGTACTGGTACTCCCTGTATAGAGCTCCACATTGATCTGGTACTGGTACTTCCTGTATAAAGCTCCACATTGATCTGGTACTGGTACTCCCTGTATAGAGCTCCACATTGATCTGGTACTGGTACTCCCTGTATAGAGCTCCACATTGATCTGGTACTGGTACTCCCTGTATAGAGCTCCACATTGATCTGGTACTGGTACTCCCTGTATAGAGCTCCACATTGATCTGGTACTGGTACTCCCTGTATATAGCTCCACATTGATCTGGTACTGGTACTCCCTGTATAAAGCTCCACATTGATCTGGTACTGGTACTCCCTGTATATAGCTCCACATTGATCTGGTACTGGTACTCCCTGTATAGAGCTCCACATTGATCTGGTACTGGTACTCCCTGTATATAGCTCCACATTGATATGGTACTGGTACTCCCTGTATAGAGCTCCACATTGATCTGGTACTGGTACTCCCTGTATAGAGCTCCACATTGATCTGGTGCTGGTACTCCCTGTATATAGCTCCACATTGATATGGTACTGGTACTCCCTGTATAGAGCTCCACATTGATCTGGTACTGGTACTCCCTGTATATAGCTCCACATTGATCTGGTACTGGTACTCCCTGTATAGAGCTCCACATTGATCTGGTACTGGTACTTCTGTATAGTTAGCTTTAAATGGGGTTTTTCTGCATCATTGGGAAAGCAGTTCACTGTAAAGCTCCAGTTGATCTGGTACTGGTACTGCTCCCTGTATAGAGCTCCACATTGATCTGGTACTGGTACTCTCCTGTATAGAGCCTCTCCACATTGATCTGGTACTGGTACTCCCTGTATAGAGCTCCACATTGATCTGGTGCTGGTACTTCCTGTATATAGCTCCACATTGATCTGGTACTGGTACTCCCTGTATATACTGCTCCACATTGCTTATTTTATTCCTGTGTTACATGTTACTTAACCAACCTCTTAAATGGGGGTTTTTCTGCTCATTAGGACAAGCTATCACTGGTACATGCTACTTAACCAGCCTCTGCTAGGATATGCTATTCCTTAACCAGCCTCTGCTAGGACATGCTATCCTTGCCAGCCTCTGCTAGGACATGCTATCCTTAGCCAGCCTCTGCTAGGACATGCTATCCTTAACCAGCCTCTGCTAGGACATGCTATCCTTAACCAGCCTCTGCTAGGACATGCTATCCTTAACCCGCCTCTGCTAGGACATGCTATCCTTAGCCAGCCTCTGCTAGGACATGCTATCCTTAGCCAGCTTCTGCTAGGACATGCTATCCCTAACCAGCCTCTGCTAGGACATGCTATCCTTAACCAACCTCTGTTAGGACATGCTATCCTTAGCCAGCCTCTGCTAGGACATGCTATCCTTAGCCAGCCTCTGCTAGGACATGCTATTCTTAACCAGCCTCTGCTAGGACATGCTATCCTTAACCAGCCTCTGTTACGACATGTTTTCCTTAGCCAGCCTCTGCTAGGACACGCTACCATTAACCAGCCTCTGCTAGGACATGCTATCCTTAGCCAACCTCTGCTAGGACATGCTATCCTTAACCAGCCTCTGCTAGGACATGCTATGCTTAGCCAGCCTCTGCTAGGACATGCTATCCTTAACCAACCTCTGCTAGGACATGCTATTCTTAGCCAACCTCTGCTAGGACATGCTATCCTTAGCCAACCTCTGCTAGGACATGCTATCCTTAACCAGCCTCTGCTAGGATATGCTATTCTTAGCTAGCCTCTGCGAGGACATACTATCTTTAGCCTGCCTCTGCTAGGACATGCTATCCTTAGCCAGCCTCTCCTAGGACATGCTACCCTTAGCCAACCTCTGCTAGGACATGCTATCCTTAGCCAACCTCTGCTAGGCTACACTAACCTTTGCCAGCCTTGGCTAGGATATGCCAGGGCCCTGCTAGGGCCCAAACCAAGCCCTGGGGGACACAGATGGAAAATGCAATTATGTCTCCCGTGAACCCAGCCACTCTCTGTGCTAACTGTGCTAACTGGATTTGCATCCTGTTTCTGACGCCGGCTCCCAGAAGCACACAAACATATCGGAACTAATTCTGTCCAAGCTGCGTTATCCCGCCTCGGGCTCACGACCATGGTAAATAAGCAAAAGCATAGGCAGCACTGTGTAACATACACGACTGCAAACATGGTTAGTACACTTTGGCCTGCTTCCTCCTGGCAGGCAGAACAAGTCGTCAAGTTTACGCTCGACTTTATGTTGTGAATCATGCTTTGTGTCTGGGAGATGTGATTGTACAGAGAGAGAGAGAGAGAGAAGGGCCTTCTATGCCATCAAAAGGAACATCACATTCGACATACCAATTAGGAGGATCTGGCTAAAAGTATTTGAATCAGTTATAGAACCCATTGCCCTTTATGGTTGTGAGGTCTGGGTTCCGCTCCCCAACCAAGAATTCACAAAATGGGACAAACACCAAATTAAGACTCTGCATTCAGAATTCTGCAAAAATATCCTCAGTGTACAACATAAAACAACAAATAAAGCATACAGAGCAGAATTAGGCCGATACCCAGTAATTATCAACATCCAGATAAGAGCCGTTAAATTCTACAACCTCCTAAAAGGAAGCGATTCCCAAACCTTCCATAACAAAGCCATCACCTACTGAGAAATTAACCTGGAGAAGAGCCCCCTAAGCAAGCTGGTCCTGGGGCTCTGTTCACAAACAGACCCCACAGAGCCCCAGGACAGCAACACAATTAGACCCAACCAAATCATGAGAAAACAAAAAGATAAAATACTTGACACATTGGAAAGATTTTTTTTAAATGAGCAAACTAGAATGCTATTCGGCCCTAAACAGAGACTACACAGTGACAGAATCCCTGACCACTGTGACTGACCTGTCATGGATCCCTTTCATTACGCACACCTGGCCCCTATTCCCATTGATTAGTAATTGTATATGTGTGCCCTTTGTTCTCCATTGTCCGTTGGTCGTGTGAATGGTCGTGTGAGTACCTGTGCTGTGCTGTGCTGTGCTGTGCTGTGCTGTGCTGTGCTGGTTTGGTATCATTGTGTGCTTGTGTATTTATTTACTCCTCACTCTTCTGTTTGGGTTTCAACCCTGTGTTTTGTATACGTGTTTGTTTGGTCTTCGTCCCCGTGCCTTTACATGGCACGCTGTAATGTGGGAAAATTTTTAAAAACTATTACGCATTCCTGCGCCTGTCTCCCGATCCCTTCTACCAAGCGTGAACTTTGAATATTATGAATCATTAGTTATGAGACATGAGGGGTGCCATAGGGTTGACACCAGAAGTTAATAGGTATCTGTAGGAGGAATGTATATGATCAGTGCAATTAAGCTTGGAATGTACTGAGTGTAGGGAAAACGATCACATGTGGCAGCATTGATAAGGGAAGAGAGCCGTGGATTAATGATGAAGCGGGTCAAGGTCAGGTCACATTAAAGGAGAAGGAACAGTTTATTGCCCATATCACTTAATTTCCTGCCTAAAGATGCAATGTTTAGCATCCTTTGGGATGAATAAACTTGGTTTAAACTTTTGTAGTGTCCATCACGTTCTTACTCTGATATTTAGAACCTAACACTATGTGCCAAAGGCAAACCTGGCTCTCAAGAAGACAGGCTATGTGCACACAGCCCACAAAATGAGCTGAAATTCTTAGAGAGAAGACAGAGGGCAATTCTTAGACAGACAGAGACAGAGAGAGACAGAGAGGGAGAGTGTGTGTGAGAGAGACAGACAGAGACAGAGAGAGAGACAGAGAGGGAGAGAGTGTGTGTGAGAGAGACAGACAGAGAGAGAGAGACAGAGAGGGAGAGAGTGTGTGTGAGAGAGACAGACAGAGACAGAGAGAGACAGAGAGGGAGAGAGTGTGTGTGAGAGAGACAGACAGAGAGACAGAGAGGGAGAGTGTGTGTGAGAGAGACAGACAGAGAGACAGGAGGGAGAGTGTGTGTGAGAGACAGACAGAGAGAGACAGACAGACAGAGAGAGAGACAGAGAGGGAGAGAGTGTGTGTGAGAGAGACAGAGAGACAGCCAGAGACAGAGAGAGAGACAGAGAGGGAGAGAGTGTGTGTGAGAGAGACAGACAGAGAGAGACCAGAGAGAGACAGAGAGAGAGACAGAGAGGGAGAGAGTGTGTGTGAGAGAGAGACAGAGAGAGACAGAGAGGGAGAGAGTGTGTGTGAGAGAGACAGAGACAGAGAGAGACAGAGAGGGAGAGAGTGTGTGTGAGAGAGACAGACAGAGAGACAGACAGAGAGAGAGACAGAGAGGGAGAGAGTGTGTGTGAGAGAGACAGACAGAGAGAGAGACAGAGAGGGAGAGAGTGTGTGTGAGAGAGACAGACAGAGACAGAGAGAGAGACAGAGAGGAGAGAGTGTGAGAGAGACAGACAGAGAGAGAGACAGAGAGGAGAGAGTGTGTGTGAGAGAGACAGACAGAGAGAGACAGAGAGGAGAGACTCCTATAAAGAGAGGAAAAATGTTCATGTCAATGCTTTTTGCTCCACTTTGTTGACATGTCTCAGTAGTGTTCCAGGCCGTCTCTATCTGCAGTGTATCTGTGCTGTTCCCTCTCTCTCTCTCCTCATGAAGGAAATACCCTCCAGCTAAAAGTAGGCCATTACAATAACCTGATAAAACTGCTCCATAAACCGACCCTCCCAGCACGGGGGGATTGCAATCGCCACGAGAGACTTATGGTCCAAACGATTGTCATTAAATGCACGGCTATAATTGAAATGAAAGGTTGTCTTCATTAAACATTTTTGATGAGACGGCAGATGTGACCCCCCGTGAATCGGCGGGTACGCATCTCAATTTCCCCCGGGGCTCAACAGAAATGAAAGCGATTGACTTTGACGATCTTGCTGTTATAGTACACAGTACACACTGTGAATAATTCACACAAACAGAAGCTGCCGTTTACACACCGTCCATTAATAATAGAGCTAGTGCTGTATGGAGAAGCTGCACTTTCCAGCAATGCTTTATATGATTCATGTAACATACTTCTGCTAGCACTGAGGAAACAAACTCATGAGCACAAACACCTTACGGCAATTATAATAATAACACATCAATCAAAATCCAGGGAAGCTGACAAACTGAGTGCTGACTGAGCAGAAGCACGTTTTTGGTTTGCTTTAAAAGGTGACTGGATCCTAGCTCCATCTATAGGAGTCTAGGCAACATGTGGGTGGCAGGGTAGCCTAGTGGTTAGAGCGTTGGACTAGTAACCGGAAGGTTGCAAGTTCAAACCCCCGAGCTGACAAGGTACAAATCTGTCATTCTGCCCCTGAACAGGCAGTTGACCCACTGTTCCTAGGCTGTCTTCTGCTTTATTCTGTACTTTTACAACTTTAAAGCCCTCATTTCCACAGAAAGTCAATTTTTACAACGTCACAATCAGCGAAGACCAGTGAAAGCTGACTTACTTAGAGTGCTTATTACAAGAACAAAGGAACAATTCCTGACTAACGCCAATTATCTCCCAAACAACCTCCCAAACCATTACTGTACATTAATCACCAGCCTATTCTGCTTCCTGGAGGAACAACCAATCACAGGGCCACACTTTCATTTACCACACCTCCCCAGCTGGCCTTGTGTCTTTCAGCCTCTTTCAGGCCGCATGACACTTTACTAGTTGAACAATGAGACAGACCAGCCCGGCACAAAGAGCTCCATCCCACTTCCATCACTCATACCCAGGCCTCTGACATCCATAATATCAGGCCTCTACTGACAGATTGGCCTCTTATCTTGCACATGTGTATTTATCTGACCGCGTACATGATATAGGAAAGTCACCAGATTCAATTAGGTTGGGCTAATCAGCGGATTAATGAGGGGCAGGGATGACAGATCACTCATTACCCATGCCTCTCATAGAAACCCGGGGGGGAGGGAGAATGGAGCGGACTAGCTCCCTGCTGGGTGTCTCTCTGGCCTTGATTATATCTGGCTCAACCTCTCTCCTTCCTTCCTCTCCAACTCTTTCTGGCTCCTTTCTTTCTTTCTCTCCCTCACTCATTCTTTTCCCACTGTCTCCAAATTCCACCTGCTCTCTCTCTGTCTCTGTGTGTTATATTTCTTGCTCTCTTAAAAATGTTCTTTGTCAGAAGCAGAGCCTTGTCTCTCACTCTGTCTCTGTCTCTGTCTCTCTGTTTCTTTATCTCTCTTTCTCTGTCTCTCTTTCTCTGTCTCTCTCTGTCTCTCTCTGTCTCTGTCTCTCTGTTTCTTTCTCTCTTTCTCTCTCTCTTTCTCTGTCTCTTTCTGTCTCTCTGTCTTTCTCTGTCTCACTCTGTCTCTCTTTCTCTGTCTCTCTCTGTCTCTCTCTCTGTCTCTCTGTCTTTCTCTGTCTCTGTTTCTTTCTCTCTGTCTCTCTTTCTCTGTCTCTCTTTCTCTGTCTCTCTTTCTCTGTCTCTCTCGCTCTCTCTTTCTCTCTTTGTCTCAGTCTCTCCTTCTCTCTCTCTCTCTCTCTCCCCATCTCACCCCCATTGTGGAGGAGGGTGGGGGAGAGAAATCATTTGCAGCATGGGGTAGAAAACAGCTGTCTATGTGTATACTAAATGTGAATGTACCAGATCATGTTCATCCTCACATTTAACTATACATAGTGTTTGTGTGTGTGTTTGGCCCATCTCCTCTCTCCCATCAGTGGTAATGTGACAGAAACATTACCAGGCTGTGAGCCCATTCTCAGCGGTGTCCTGCCCTGGCTCTCGGCATGCTTCCCTTTCACAATACACCAGTGGGAAGCTTTCTCTCTCTGCTGAGTGGCTCAGTGACCGGCCCCTACAGGCCCCTGTCAACCCCTGCTGACCCCTGACCTAGAGCCAGAGGGTTTGGACCCCCAGCTGTGCTGATCCATACAGGGGGCCACCCCAGCTCCGGACCCGGGCCCGGCAGCACCAATCTGTCCTAATAAGATGGAGAGTGGGGCCCTCCACGATGGCTAGGGACCTGAGATGAACTGTACCAGCAGGGTCCCAGAGCTCTACCGGAGCCGTATCGGAGCTGTATCGACCTACTGTGGGGCTCCCTCTCTCTCTCAGGCTTCTTTCTCTCTGTTTCCCCTCGCTCTGTCTCTTTCTCTCCGTCTCTGTCTCGGTCCCAGGTCCTGGGAACAGCAGGATAGCCTCGGCTATTGATCCACGCAGTCTGTTTTCCCCTTGCAGTACCCCACAGGGGGTGGGGAGATGATAGGGTGTGTGTGTGTGTGTGTGTGTTATTCCTAAATAACCAACCAATGGAGCTGTATTGTATTGCTCTACATGCAGCTCTGCAGTCAATACAGCCTATTACCACTCAACCCCTTTGACCCTGACTCCTAACTCTGAGGTGTATTCACCCAAACTAACAGGGTCCACACTCTCATAACCAATAGCCCAGAGTGGCCACGCCAATTCTTCTGCTATAGTATACTCTGTTTATGACAATCACTGATATAACTCAAGCCCTTACAGTGGGCAGACACCGTGACACAGAGCCATTTCCCCACACACCATGTAGTTCAGAATCAATCAGATGGGTGAATGTGAGTTACTGTAACGATGATATTAAAGTCCAGTGACTCTACTTTCTTATCCCAACAATCTGAACTACATGTACCTAACCATGGTAACCAACCCTCTGAACTACATGTACCTAACCATGGTAACCAACCCTCTGAACTACATGTACCTAACCATGGTAACCAACCCTCTGAACTACATGTACCTAACCATGGTAACCAACCCTCTGAACTACATGTACCTAACCATGGTAACCAACCCTCTGAACTACATGTACCTAACCATGGTAACCAACCCTCTGAAACATGTACCTAACCATGGTAACCAACCCTCTGAACTACATGTACCTAACCATGGTAACCAACCCTCTGAACTACATGTACCTAACCATGGTAACCAACCCTCTGAACTACATGTACCTAACCATGGTAACCAACCCTCTGAACTACATGTACCTAACCATGGTAACCAACCCTCTGAACTACATGTACCTAACCATGGTAACCAACCCTCTGAACTACATGTACCCTAACCAACCCTCTGAACTACATGTACCTAACCATGGTAACCAACCCTCTGAACTGAACTAGTACCTAACATCAACAACTACATGTACCTAACCACAACCCCTGTCACTAACACACCCTCTGAACTACTAGACATCACAATATATACACAACCTGTCACTACACAAGTGAGGGAGGAGAGGGAGGTGAGAAGAGATGTATGAAGAGAGAAAGACAGAGACAGAGAGAGAGCACAAACAGAACCCACAGAGCCCCCAGGACAGCAACACAATTAGACCCAACCAAATCATGAGAAAACAAGAAGATAATTACTTGACACACAGGCAGAATATCTGACCACTGTGACTGACCCAAACTTAAGGAAAGCTTTGACTATGTACAGACTCAATGAGCATAGCCTTGCTATTGAGCATAGCCTTGCATAATGTTAACTTTCACTGCTATGCGGATGACACACAGCTGTACATTTCAATGAAACATGGTGAAGCCCCAAAATGGCCCTCGCTGGAAGCCTGTGTTTCAGACATAAGGAAGTGGACGGCTGCAAACGTTCACTTTTAAACTCGAAAAAAACAGAGGTGCTTGTTCTAAGTCCCAAGAAACAAAGAGATCTTCTGTTGAATCTGACAACGTTATCTTGATGGTTGTACAGTCGTCTCAAATAAAACTGTGAAGGACCTCTGCGTTACTCTGGACCCTGATCTCTCTTTTGACAAACACATCAAGACTGTTTCAAGGACAACTTTTATCCATCTACGTAATATTGCAAATCATAACATTGCAAATCATTACAACTCAGAAACTTTCTGTCCAAAAATTATGCAGAATAATTCATCCATGCTTTTGTTACTTCTAGGTTAGACTACTGCAATGCTCTACTTTCCGGCTACCCGGATAAAGCACTAAATAAACTTCAATTAGTGTTAAATACAGCTGCTAGAATCCTGACTAGAACCAAAAAAAAATTATCATATTACTCCAGTGCTAGCCTCCCTACACTGGCTTCCTGTTAAGGCAAGGGCTGATTTCACGGTTTTACTGCTAACCTACAAAGCATTACATGGACTTGCGCCTACCTATCTTTCCGATTTGGTCCTGCCGTACATACCTACACGTACACTACGGTCACAAGACGCAGGCCTCCTAATTGTCCCTACAATTTCTAAGCAAACAGCTGGAGACAGGGCTTTCTCCTATAGAGCTCCATTTTTATGGAATGGTCTGCCTACCCATGTGAGAGACGCAGACTCGGTCTCAACCTTTAAGTCTTTACTGAAGACTCATCTCTTCAGTAGGTCATATGATTGAGTGTAGTCTGGCCCAGGTGTGTGAAGGTGAACGGAAAGGCTCTGGAGCAACGAACCGCCCTTGCTGTCTCTGCCTGGCCGGTTCCCCTCTTTCCACTGGGATTCTCTGCCTCTAACCCTATTACAGGGGCTGAGTCACTGGCTTACCGGTGCTCTTCCATGCCGTCCCTAGGAGGGGTGCGTCTCTTGAGTGGGTTGAGTCGCTGACATCGTCTTCCTGTCTGGGTTGGCACCCCCACTTGGGTTGTGCCGTGGTGGAGATCTTTGTGGGCTATACTCGGCCTTATGTCAGGATGGTAAGTTGGTGGTTGAAGATGTCCCTCTAGTGGTGTGGTGG
>NC_088238.1:13627941-13665441 GCF_036934945.1 Oncorhynchus masou masou | reverse complement strand
GTGTTTGGGACGTGGGTGAGTGTTTGGGAGGGTAAGTGTTTGGGAGGGGGTGAGTGTTTGGGAGGGGGTGAGTGTTTGGGAGGTGAGTGTTTGGGGAGGGTGAGTGTTTGGGAGGGGTGAGTGTTTGGGAGGGGGTGAGTGTCCCCTCCCTCCCCCCACCCTCGCCTCCCCAAACACTCCCCCTCCCCAGTGGGCCTCCCCTCCCCCCCTCCCCAGTGGGCCCTTCCCTCCCCTCCCCTAAGTAGAGCTCTAATAGTAGAGCAAATTATTTATTTCATCACATTCCCAGTGGGTCAGAGGTTTACATACACTCAATTAGTATTTGGATAGCATTATGATGAAATAAATTAGTATTTGTTTAGAATTAGCATTGCCAATAAATTGTTTAACTTGGATCAAACGTTTCGGGTAGCCTTCCACAAGCTTCCCACAATAAGTTGGGTGAATTTTTGGCCCATTCCTCCTGACAGAGCTGGTGTAACTGAGTCAGGTTTGTAGGCCTCCTTCCTTTCACACGCTTGTCTGTTCTGCCCACAATTTTTCTATATGATTGAGGTCATGGCTTTGTGATGGCCACTCCAGTACCTTGACTTTATTGTCCTTAAGCCATTTTGCCACAACTTTGGAAGTATGCTTGGGGTCATTGTCCATTTGGAAGACCCTCTTGCGACCAAGCTTTAACTTCCTGATTGATGTCTTGAGATGTTGTTTCAATATAGCCACATAATTTTTCCCCCTCATGATGCCATCTATTTTGTGAATTGCACCAGTCCCTCCTGCAGCAAAGCACCCCACAAAATGATGCTGCCACCCTTGTGCTTCATGGTTGGGATGGTGTTCTTCGGCTTGCAAGCGTCCCTCTTTTTCCTCCAAACATAACGATGGTCATTATGGCCAAACAGTTCTATTTTTGTTTCATCAGACCAGAGGACATTTCTCCAAAAAGTATGATCTTTGTCCCCATGTGCAGTTGCAACCTGTAGAACGAATCTCCTTCCTGAGGGGTATGATGGCTGCATGTCCCATGGTGTTTATACTTGTGTACTAGTGTTTGTACAGATGAACATGGTACCTTCAGTCGTTTGAAAATTGCTCCCAAGGATGAACCAGACTTGTGGAGGTCTACAATTTTTTATCTGAGGTCTTGGCTGATTTCTTTTTGATTATCCCATGATGTCAAGCAAAGAGGCACTGAGTTTGAAGGTAGGCCTTGAAATACATCCACAGGTACACCTCCAATTAACTCAAATTATGTCAATTAGCCTATCAGAAGCTTCTAAAGCCATGACATCGTTTTCTGGAATTTTCAAGCTGTTTAAAGGCACAGTCAACATAGTGTATGTAAACTTCTGACCCACTGGAATTGTGATACAGTGAATTATAAGTGAAATAATCTGTCTGTAAACAATTGTTGGAAAATGACTTGTGTCATGCACAAAGTAGATGTCCTAACCGACTTGCAAGAATTATAGTTTGTTAACAAGAAATTTGTGGAGTGGTTGAAAAACGAGTTTTAATGACTCCAACCGAAGTGGATGTAAACTTCCCACTTCAACTGTGTATCTGATGTAGGACTACACAGCTATATGGCTGCATGATATTGGCCAATACAGGATACTGTTTCCCTTGTACTGGTGAATCAGCGATGATGATGTTCATTTCAGATACAAAGGGGAAAGGGGGAAACCCTAGTCAGTTGTGCAACTGAATGTATTCAACTGAGATGTGTCTTCTGCATTTAACCCTCTGAATCAGCCATTTACCTTGTCAGCTCAAGGCTTCGTTTCCTGCATGTTTCATGCCTAACACAACCCAGGTCCACACACACAGGCAGACAGGCTTTGGTGGCAGATGGGTGTTCTAAATGAGTAGAGACGTTTTGATCTGGGCCTGGAGGCGTGACAGAGTCACCGAACAGAGGACCTGCTGCCCTCGTGACTGGAGGAGATGTCCCATGCTTATCACCGAACAGAGGACCTGCTGCCTCTTGACTGGAGGAGATGTCCCATGCTTATCACCAGACAGAGGACCTGCTGCCTCGTGACTGGAGGAGATGTCCCATGCTTATCACCAGACAGAGGACCTGCTGCCTCGTGACTGGAGGAGATGTCCCATGCTTATCACCAGACAGAGGACCTGCTGGACTGGAGGAGTTGTCCCATGCTTATCACCAGACAGAGGACCTGCTGCCTCTTGACTGGAGGAGTTGTCCCATGCTTATCACCAGACAGAGGACCTCTCCCTGCTGCCTCGTGACTGGAGGAGATGTCCCATGCTTATCACCAGACAGAGGACCTCTCCCTGCTGCCTCGTGACTGGAGGAGATGTCCCATGCTTATCACCAGACAGAGGACCTCTCCCTGCTGCCTCGTGACTGGAGGAGATGTCCCATGCTTATCACCAGAGCAGGGACAGTTCTGCTGAGAGATAACTACCAAAATGACTTTGATTTTTTTTTTTTTTTTTTTTTTTTTTTTTAACTAGGCAAGTCAGTTAAGAACACATTCTTATTTTCAATGACGGCCTGGGAACAGTGGGTTAACTGCCTGTTCAGGGGCAGAACGACAGATTTGTACCTTGTCAGCTCAGGGGTTTGAACTGCAACCTTCCGGTTACTAGTCCAACGCTCTAACCACTAGGCTACCCTGATACACCCATAATGTCTTCTGAAAACACAGACAGACAGACAGACAGACAGACAGACAGACAGACAGACAGACAGACAGACAGACAGACAGACAGACAGACAGACAGAGAGACTACAAGTGTCAATTAAACTAATTACAGACTAACTGTGTGTGTGTGCCCGCCTGCCTGCTTGTGTGTGTGTTGCCTGCAGGTCAATGACATCCAGCAGATTGACTGTTCATGGATGTGCAGTCTGATTTATCTTGGTATTATAAAACAATTAGAGAGTGTAATTTCCCCAAATTTGAAAGCCTTATTCAAGGTTTCAAAGCCCTCTCTGAGGAGAAGAGGCTCCCCGCCCTGTTGGGGGAGGATGCAGATGCACTACATTGCTGCCTGACATAAGATGAGGGACAGTGTCTGATAGATCAACCAACCTGCACATGTCCTCTATGACGTTGTTATTGTTTAATGTACGCTGATTTTGACAGTTGATTGTTGTTGTTACTGTTGTCGTGTTGACAATATTGATGATTATTATGTTAATACTGTACATCTCCCAAGTAAGCTTTGGAATTATGTTCATTGTTACGGGTTGAAGCAAATTGAATTGGTGGTTAACACACTACACAGATCTCTCTCCCCCTCTCTCTCTATTCCCCTCTCTCTATTCCTCTCTCTCTATTCCTCTCTCTCTCTCTCTCTCTATTCCCTCTCTCTATTCCCCTCTCTCTATTTCCTCTCTCTCTATTCCTCTCTCTCTATCTCCTCTCTCTCTATTCCTCGCTCTCTCTCTCTTCTCCCTCTCTATTCTCTCTCTATTCCTTTCCCTCTATTCCCCCTCTCTCCCCCTATTCCTCTCTACTCTCTTCCTTCCTCTCTATCTCTTCTCTCTCTCTCTATTCCTCTCTCTCTCTATCTCTCCTATCTCTCTACTCTCTCTCTCTTCTCCTCTCTCCTCTACTCTCTCTCTATTCCTTCCTCTCTCTATTCCCTCCTCTCTATTCCCTCTCTCTCTCCCATCTCTCTCTCCCTCTATTATTCCTCTCTCTCTATTCCTCTCTCCCATTCTCTCTCTCTCTCTCTCTATTCTCTCTCTATATTCCCTCTCTCTCTATTCCTCTCTCTTTTCATACACTCTCTCTCTCTCTCTTCCTCTCTCTATTACCCTATCTCTCTTCCCTTCTCTCTCTCTTTTCCCCTCTCTCTATTCGTCCTCCCCCTATTCATCTTCCTCTCTCTCTCTATTCCCTCTCTCCTCTCTCTCTATTCCCTCTATTCTCTCTCTCTCTATCTACTCTCTCTCTATTCCCTCTCTCTCCGCCTTCTCCTTCTCCCCTCTCTCTATTCTACTCTCTCTCTCTATTCCCCCTCTCCCTCTATTCCTCTCTCTCTATTCCTCTCTCTCTATTCCCCCTCTTCTCTCACTCTCTCTCTATTCCTCTCTCTATTCCTCTTCTCTCTATTCCCCTCTACTCTCTCTCTCTCTACTATTCCCCCTCTCTCTCTATTCCCCCCTCTCTCTATTCCTCTCTATTATTCCTCTCTCTCTCTACTCTCTCTATTCTACCCTCTCTCTATTCCTCTCTACTCCCTCTATTCCCCCTTTCCCTCTACTCTCTCTCTACTCTCTCCCTCTACTCTCCCTATTCCTCTCCCCTCTCTCTACCTCTCTCTATTCTCCTCTCTCTATTCCTATTCCCCTCTCTCTCTCTACTCTCTCTATTCCCCTCTCCCCTCTCCCTCTCTCTCTACATTCTCTCTATTCTCCCTCTCTCTCTATTCCCCTCTCTCCACTCTCTCTCTACACTCTCTCTATTCTCCTCTCTCTCTTCTCTCTCTCTCTATTTCCCTCTCTCTCTCTCTCTACTCTCTCTATTCCCTCTCTCCCCCTCTCTCTCTACTCTCTCTCTGATGAGATCCCTATGAGAGGCAGTGAGAGGACGGTTTGAAGGGGGAACCTTGAACCCTCCTGTGATGTTGAAACTGGAGCACTATCAGGATCATCAGCAGCCCTTCAAACACACAGGTATGCATGTACACACTCTGCTGAGAAGACCAGCATGGACCATAATCCTCCCTGTGGAGGTAAAGAGGCTCCCTCTGCCAACACAACCCTGCAGCTACATCAGAGGAGAGGCGGAACAGAGGAACAGAGGAGGAGGAGAGGAGGAGAGGAGAGGAACAGAGGAGGAGGAGAGGAGGAGAGAAAAGAGGAGGAGAGGAACAGAGGAGGAGGAGAGGAGGAGAGAAAAGGAGGAGAGGAACAGAGGAACAGAGGAGGAGGAGAGGAGGAGAGAAAAGGAGGAGGAGAGGAAGAGAGGAGGAGGATAGGAGGAGGAAGAGGAGGAGAGGAAGAGAGAAGGAGGATATGAGTGAAAAGAGGAGGAGAGAGAAGAGAGAGAGGAGAGGAGGACAAGAGGAGAGAAAAGAGGAGGAGAGGAGGGAGAGAGAGGAGGAGGAGAGGAGGAGAGAAAAGAGGAGGAGAGGAAGAGAGGAGGAGGAGAGGAGGAGAGGAGGAGGAGAGGAGTGACAAGAGGAGAGAAAAGAGGAGGAGAGGAGGAGAGAAAAGAGGAGGAGAGGAGAGAAAGGAGGAGGAGAGGAGATAAGGAAAATCAGTGAGGAAGAGACATAAGGAGAGAAGAGGAACGGTAAAGAGTGAGAAGATAGAGGAGCAGAAGGAGGTGAAAGTAAAGAACAGAGTGACACTGCTGAGTGAGAGTACATTGGGTCCTGTAGGACAGGCTCTGTGTGTGTGTGTGTGTGTGTGTGTGTGTGTGTGTGTGTGTGTGTGTGTGTGTGTGTGTGTGTGTGTGTGTGTGTATGAGAGAGAGAGACAGAAGAGGAATAGAGAGAGAGGAATAGAGAGAGAGGAAGAGAGAGAGAGGAAGAGAGGAGAGGCGAGAGAGGAATAGAGAGAGAGGGGAATAGAGAGAGAGGAAGAGTGAGAAAGGAATAGAGAGAGAGGGAATAGGGAGAGAGGGAATAGGGAGAGATGAATAAAGAGAGGGGAATGGGGAGAGAGGAATGAGGAAGAGAGCAGAGGAATGAGGGGAATAGAGAGAGAGGAAGAGAGAGAGAGGGAATAGAGGAAGAGAGAGAGGGAATAGAGAGAGAGGGAGGAGGAAGAGAGAGAGAGGAGAGAGAGAGGGAATAGAGAGAGAGGGGGAATAGAGAGAGTGAAGAGTGAGAAAGGAATAGGGAGAGAGGGGAATAGGGAGAGAGAGGAATAGAGAGATGAATAAAGAGAGGGGGAATAGGGAGAGAGGGAATAGAGAGAGAGGAAGAGTGAGAAAGGAATGAAGAGAGAGAGGGGAATAGGGAGAGAGGGGAATAGGAGGAGATGAATAAAGAGAGGGAATAGGGAGAGAGAAGAGAGGGAGGGAGAGAGGAATAGAGAGAGAGGGGAATAGAGAGAGAGGAAGAGAGAGAGAGAGGAAAGAGAGAGAGGGGAATAGAGAGAGAGGGAAGTGGAGAGAGGAAGAGAGAGAGAGGAATAGAGAGAGGGGAATAGAGAGAGGAAGGAAGAGAGGAATAGAGAGAGGGGAATAGGGAGAGATGAATAGGAAGGAGAGGGGAATAGAGAGAGGGGAATAGAGAAGAGAGGAGAGGAGAGAGAGGGGAATAGAGAGAGAGGAAGAGAGAGAGAGGAATTGTCACGCCTTGGTCTTAGTATTTTGTGTTTTAGTTAATTAGTTGGTCAGGCCAGGGTGTGACATGGGTTTATTGTTTGTTGTATTCTTAGTGGGGTTTTTTAGTTATTGGGATTGTAGCTGATTAGGGGTGTGTGTTACATAGGTTTGGCTGCCTGAGGCGGTTCTCAATCAGAGTCAGGTGATTCTTGTTGTCTCTGATTGGGAACCGTATTTAGGTAGCCTGGGTTTCGCTTTGTATTTCAAGGGTGATTGTTCCTGTCTCTGTGTAGTGTTCACCAGATAGGCTGTAATAGGTTTCACGTTCCGTTTTTGTTGTTTTGTATTTATTCGTTATTTCATGTATAGTTTCGTTATTTGTTTTCACTAATAAACATGAGTAACAAACACGCTGCATTTCAGTCCGACTCTCTTTTCGACAAATGAAGAACGTCGTTACAGAATCACCCACCACACACGGACCGAGCAGCGTGTCAACAGACAGGAGCAGCCCAAAGAGGAGCAGCCCAAAGAGGAGTCGCGTATTAAGGATTTCTGGACATGGGAGGAAATCCCTTGACGGGAGAGGACCCTGGGCTAAACCAGGGAGTGTAGCCGCCCAAAGGTGCAGCAGGCGAAGAGGAAACAGGAGCTGGAAGGAAAAGGACCCTGGGCTCAGCCTGGTGAATATCGCCGCCCTAAGGAGGAACTAGAAGTGGCTGAAGCGGAGAGGCGCTGGTATGAGGAGGCAGCACGGTGACGTGGATGGAAACAGGAGCAGCCCAGAATGGAGTACAGTATGGATATTACGACGTGGGAAGAAATAGACAGGTGGGCGGCCGACCCAGAGAGAGTGCCGGAGCTGCCTGGGATTCGCTGGAGCAGTGCGAAGAGGGCTATAGGAGAATGGAGTCGAGAAAAAAAGACACGGCGGCGCAGAGCGAAGCCCCAAAATTTCTTGGGGGGCTCAGAGGGGGAGGGCTGAGTCAGGAGACAGACCTGAGCCAACTCTCCCAGTTTATTGTGAAGAGCCAAGGAGGAGACCAGAACCAGTGTTGGAGGTGAGCGAAGCAGAGACTGTGAAGGAGTTAATGGGAAAATTGGAGGAGAAAATAATGACGGAGTTGCTAGTTTGGTGCTTTAGGTACAATATTCGTCCGACGGAGCGTGTCGGGATTTAATGGCACCTGGGTCAGCGCTCCATACTAGTCCTGAGGTGTGTTAGTCGGCTGGTGAAAATGTGCCAGCCTCATGCACTAGGCCTCCTGTGTACCTACCTAGCCTTGCACGTCCTGTGCCAGTCCTGCACTCAGGCTCTCCAGTACACCTTCACGGTCCAGTCCATCCTGTGCCACCTTCACACACCAGTCCTCCGATAGCAGTTCCCCGCAGTTCCCCGCACTAGGCTTCCTGTGCGTGTCCTCGGCCAAATACCACCAGTGCCAGCACCACGCATCAGGCCTTCAGTGCGCCTCGCCTGTTCAGCACAGCCAGCGCTTTCTCCCTCTCCTGCGCTGTTGGAGTCTCCCGCCTGTTCAGCGGTTCTAGAGCCTTCCTCCTCTACAGCGCTGCCGGAGCCTCCTGCCTGTATGGAGCAGCTAGAGCTGCCAGTTTGCATGGAGCAGCCAGAGATGTCAGTCTGCATGGAGCAGCCATGAGGCTGTCAGTCTGCTTACAGCAGCCAGAGCTGTCAGTCAACATGGAGCAGCTAGAGCTGCCAGTTTGCATGGAGCAGCCAGAGCTGTCAGTCTGCATAGAGCAGCCAGAGCAGCCAGTCTGCATGGGGCAGCCAGAGCTGTCAGTCTGCTTGGAGCAGCTAGAGCTGCCAGTCTACATGGAGCATCCAGTGTTGCCAGTTTGCATGTAGCAGCCAGAGCTGTCAGTCTGCATGGGGCAGCCAGAGCTGTCAGTCTGCTTGGAGCAGCCAGAGTTGCCAGTCTGCATGGAGCTGCCAGTCTGCAGCCAGAGTTGCCAGTCTGCATGGCAGCTAGAGCTGCCAGTCTGCATGGGGCAGCCAGAGCTGTCAGTCTGCTTGGAGCAGGAGCTGCCAGTCTGCATGGAGTTGCCAGTCTGCATGGAGTTGCCAGTCTGCATGGAGCTGCCAGTCTGCATGGAGCTGCCAGCCAGAGCTGCCAGTCTGCATGGAGCAGCTAGAGCTGCCAGTCTGCAAGGAGCTGCCAGTCTGCATGAAGCAGCCAGATCTGCCAGTCTGCATGGAGCAGCTAGAGCTGCCAGTCTGCAAGGAGCTGCCAGTCTACATGGAGCAGCCAGAGCTGCCAGTCTGCATGGAGCAGCCAGAGCCGCCAGTCAGCATGGACTCTTCCAGATCTGCCAGTCAGCCAGACTCTTCCAGATCTGCCAGTCAGCCAGACTCTTCCAGATCTGCCAGTCAACCAGACTCTTCCAGATCCGCCAGACAGCCAGACTCTTCCAGATCTGCCAGTCAGCCAGACTCTTCCAGATCTGCCAGTCAACCAGACTCTTCCAGATCTGCCAGTCAACCAGACTCTTCCAGATCTGCCAGTCAACCAGACTCTTCCAGATCTGCCAGTCAGCCCGACTCTTCCAGATCTGCCAGTCAACCAGACTCTTCCAGATCTGCCAGTCAACCAGACTCTTCCAGATCTGCCAGTCAACCAGACTCTTCCAGATCTGCCAGTAAACCAGACTCTTCCAGATCTGCCAGTCAACCAGACTCTTCCAGATCTGCCAATCAACCAGACTCTTCCAGATCTGCCAGTCAACCAGACTCTTCCAGATCCGCCAGTCAGCCAGGATCTGCCAGATCCGCCAGTCAGCCAGGATCCGATCTGCTAGTCGGCCAGGATCTGCCAGTCAGCCAGGATCCACCAGTCAACCAGGATCTGCCGGGTTCAAATGCCTGGCTGGGATTCATCTCGGTACTGGGCTTCTTCTCGGTACTGGGCTTCTTCTCAGTACTGGGCTTCTTCTCAGTACTGGGCTGCCCCTCAGTCCCGAGCTGCCCCTCAGTCCCGAGCTGTCCCTCAGTCCTGAGCTGTCCCTCAGTCCCGAGCTGCTCCTCAGTCCCGAGCTGTCCCTCAGTCCCAAGCTGCTCCCTCAGTCCCGAGCTGCCTCAGTCCCGAGCTGCCTCTCAGTCACGAGCTGCTCCTCTGTTATGTAGGGTTCTGGGTGAGGACTATTCGGCCATGGTCGGCGGCGAGGGGTGGATCATCCCAGGACGCGAAGGGGAGGAACAATGACATTTATGAAGTGGGGTCCACGTCCGGAGCCGGAACCGCCACCATGGACAGACGCCCACCCGGACCCTCCCTATGGTTTTGAGGTGCGTTCGGGAGTCCGCACCTTAGGGGGTTCTGTCACGCCTTTGTCTTAGTATTTTGTATTTTAGTTAATTAGTTAGTCAGGCCAGGGTGTGACATGGGTTTATTGTTTGTTGTATTCTTAGTGGGGTTTTTTAGTTATTGGGATTGTAGCTGATTAGGGGTGTGTGTTACATAGGTTTGGCTGCCTGAGGCGGTTCTCAATCAGAGTCAGGTGATTCTCGTTGTCTCTGATTGGGAACCGTATTTAGGGGTAGCCTGGGTTTCGCTTTGTATTTCGTGGGTGATTGTTCCTGTCTCTGTGTTAGTTTCACCAGTCAGGCTGTAATAGGTTTCACGTTCCGTTTTGTTGTTATGTATTTATTCGTTATTTCATGTATAGTTTCGTTATTTGTTTTCACTAATAAACATGAGTAACAAACACGCTGCATTTCGGTCCGACTCTCTTTTCGACAAACGAAGAACGTCATTACAGGAATAGAGAGAGAGGGAATAGAGAGAGAGGAAGAGAGAGAGAGGAGTAGAGAGAGGGGAATAGAGAGAGAGGGTAATAGGGAGAGAGGAAGAGAGAGAGAGGAATATAGAGAGAGAGGAATAGAGAGAGAGGAAGAGAGAAAGAGGAATAGAGAGAGAGGGGAATAGAGAGAGAGAAATAGAGAGAGAGGAATAGAGAGAGAGGGGAATAGGGAGAGATGAATAAAGAGAGGGGAATAGAGAGAGAGGAAGAAAGAGAGAGGAGGGGAATAGAGAGAGAGGAATAGAGAGAGGGAATAGAGAGAGGAATAGAGAGAGGGGAATAGAGAGAGGGGAATAGAGAAAGGAATAGAAAGAGATAGTAGAGAGAGAGAGGGAATAGAGAGAGAGTAGAGAGAGATAGAGAATAGAGAGAATAGAGAGAGAGAGGAATAGAGAGAGATAGAGAGGGGAATAGAGAGAGGGGAATAGAGAGAAGGGAATAGAGAGAGGGGAATAGGGAGAGATGAATAAAGAGATAGTAGAGAGAGAGGAATAGAGAGAGAGTAGAGAGAGGGGAATAGGGAAAGAGAGGAATAGAGAGAGAGAGTAGAGAGGAAGAGAGAGAGAGGAATAGAGAGAGAGGGAATAGAGGGAAAATAAGAATTTGTTCTTAACTGACTTGCCTAGTAAAATAAATGTAAAATAAATATATGTGACCTGGAGAGGTGAGAGGGGCCGTGGTGTCACAAACACACAGCTCTCTGTCTCACTGTCTGTCTCTGTCTGTCTGTCTCTCTCTCTGTCTCTTTCTCAGTCTCTTTGTCTCTCTCTCTCTGTCTCTCTCTTTTACAGTCTCTCTGTCTCTGTCTCTCTCTGTCTCTCTCTCAGTCTCTCTGTCTCTCTCTTTCACAGTCTCTCTGTCTCTGTCTCTCTGTCTCTCTCTCTTTCACAGTATCTGTCTCTTTCCTCTCTCTATTCCCTCTCTCTTCCTCTCTCTCTCCTTCCTCTCTCTATTCCTCCTCTCTCGCTCTATTCCTCTCTCTCTATTCCTCTCTCTACTCTCTATCTCTATTCTCCTATCTATGTACTCTCTCTCTTTATTCTCTCTATTCATCTCTATCTATTCCTCTCTCTATTTCCTCTCTCTATTCCCCTCTCTCTACTCTCTATTCCCATCTCTCTCTCTCTCTATTCCTCTCTATTCTCTCTCTATTCCCATCTCTATTCCCCCCTCTCTTTCTATTCCTCTCTCTATTCCTCTCTATCTATTCTTCTCTATTCTCTACTCTATCTCTCTATTCCCCCTCTCTCTACTCTCTCTATTCCCATCCCTCTCTCTATTCCTCTCTATCTATTCTCTCTCTATTCCCCTCTCTCTACTCTCTCTATTCCTCTCTCTCTACTCTCTCTATTCCCATCTCTCCCTCTCTCTTTCTATTCCTCTCTATTCCCTCTCTCTCTATTATCCTCTATTCTCTCTCTCCTCTTCTCTCTCTATTCCCCTCTCTTTCTATTCTCTCTCTCTCTATTCCTCTCTCTCCCCTCTCTATTCCTCTCTCTCTATTCCTCTCTCCATTCCTCTCTATTCTATTCCTCTCTACTCTCTCTCTATTCTCTCTACTTCTCTCTCTCTCTAATCTCAGAGGGCAGTGTGCTCTGGTCAGATCTCTCTCAGAGGGCAGTGTGCTCTGGTCAGATCTCTCAGAGGGCAGTGTGCTCTGGTCAGATCTCTCTCAGAGGGCAGTGTGCTCTGGTCAGATCTCTCAGAGGTCAGATCCCCGGTCAGATCTCTCTCAGAGGTCAGATCCCCGGTCAGATCTCTCTCAGAGGTCAGATCCCAGGTCAGATCTCTCTCAGAGGGCAGTGTGCTCTGGTCAGATCTCTCTCAGAGGGCAGTGTGCTCTGGTCAGATCTCTCTCAGAGGTCAGATCCCAGGTCAGATCTCTGAGGTCAGATCCCAGGTCAGATCTCTCTCAGAGGGCAGTGTGCTCTGGTCAGATCTCTCTCAGAGGTCAGATCCCCGGTCAGATCTCTCAGAGGTCAGATCCCCGGTCAGATCTCTCTCAGAGGTCAGATCCCCGGTCCTCTCAGAGGTCAGATCCCAGGTCTCTCTCAGAGGGCAGTGTGCTCTGGTCAGATCTCTCTCAGAGGGCAGTGTGCTCTGGTCAGATCTCTCTCAGAGGTCAGATCCCAGGTCAGATCTCTCTCAGAGGTCAGATCCCAGGTCAGATCTCACTCAGAGGGCAGTGTGCTCTGGTCAGATCTCTCAGAGGTCAGAGGTCAGATCTCTCTCAGAGGTCAGATCTCTCTCAGAGGTCAGATCCCAGGTCAGTCAGCAGGGCAGTGTGCTCTAGTCAGATCTCTCAGAGGTCAGAGGTCAGATCTCACTCAGAGGTCAGATCCCAGGTCAGATCTCACTCAGAGGTCAGATCCCAGGTCAGATCTCTCTGAGGTCAGAGGTCAGATCTCTCAGAGGTCAGATCCCAGGTCAGATCTCTCTCAGAGGGCAGTGTGCTCTAGTCAGATCTCTCTCAGAGGGCAGTGTGCTCTAGTCAGATCTCTCTCAGAGGTCAGATCCCAGGTCAGATCTCACTCAGAGGTCAGATCCCAGGTCAGATGTCTCTCAGAGGGCAGTGTGCTCTGGTCAGATCTCTCTGAGGTCAGATCCCAGGTCAGATCTCTCAGAGGTCAGATCCCAGGTCAGATCTCTCTCAGAGGCCAGTGTACTCTGAGATGTATATAGTGCTGCTGCTACCACACCATAAACAACCCATCAACACAAATAGAATAACCATGGCCTCCACTGGCTACACACCAACACATCTGAATACTCTCAACCCCTGTCTATGATGACTCTGAAGGTCAAAGGGCACCAGGAAGGACAGAAGGAATAGACAGGCTAGAGAGAGAAGAGAAGGTTGACCAGAAGGACTAGAAGGCTTAAGAGAAGAATGACCAGAAGGTAGACAGGCTAGAGAGAGAGAAGAATGACCCAGAAGGTTAAAGGGCACCAGAAGGACTAGACAGGCTAGAGAGAGAAGAATGACCCAGAAGGTTAAACCCAGAAGGTTAAAGGGCACCAGAAGGTCAAAGGTCACTGTTAGAGGAATTAAATTCCTATATGTTTATTACCCAATTCAATTAATACACTCCGCCCATTTCTAAGGATTTGTAAGATACTTATTTGCATAAAATGATTTCTACCAAGGAACAGACAGTCTTTGTTCTAATTCTTGATTATAATTACACACATTATATTCAGTACTAGGATTAAAATATAATTCAGAAATCTATACAGTAACATAATAGTATTCTGATTAGTCAGTCCTGATTGAAATGTATACATAATTTAGTCATTATTGATAATTATTATTGAGCAATTAGGGTTAAGTGCCTTGCTCAAGGGCAGATCGGCAGGTTTTTCACCTACTGAGCTCGGGGATTATACTAGCGACCTTTCAGTTACTGGCCCAACACTAGGCTACCGTGTGTGTGTGTGTGTGTGTGTGTGTGTGTGTGTGTGTGTGTGTGTGTGTGTGTGTGTGTGTGTGTGTGTGTGTGTGCGCACGAGTTTGCACGCATGTGTGTAATGTGTGTGTGACCCCGAGTGCACGTGAGAGAGAGTGTGTGTGTGTGTGCAGGGGCCAGGCAAGTTGGTGAAAACACAGTAATTGTCGTTGACCCACTGTGATGTGAGCTAAGATGAAGACTTCCAGTAGAAACCCCTTGGTCTTTCCCTCCTACAGTCAGACTATTAACAGTGTAGTGAGCAATGGGATGTGTCCCAAATGGCACCGTATTCCCTATGGGCCCTAGGCAAAAGTAGTGCACTATACAGAGAATAGGGTGCCATTTGGGACGGCAGAGAGACTGGGCTGAGTATTACGTAATGAGAGTGCAAGGTAGGGTCAGTGTTTCTGTTTGACATCACGCTACTGATGAGACAGATGCACTGTGTTTAGAGAAATATAGTAATGAGGTGTGTGTGTGTGTGTGTGTGTGTGTGTGTGTGTGTGTGTGTGTGTGTGTGTGTGTGTGTGTGTGTGTGTGTGTGTGTGTGTGTGTGTGTGTGTGTGTGTGTGTGTGTGTGTGTGTGTGTGTGTGTGTGTGTTAATCTTGACTTGCATCTAATGGACGGACACCACTCTGTTTATCGTCTTTTCTCACAACATTCACCACCTCTTTTCTTTTCCACTTATATACACTCTCTCCATCTGCTTGGATAAACAACATCCCTCTCTCCCCTCTCCACAACCCACCAGACACAGGCAGCAGGAATCACACAGGGATCCAGCCCCACTGTGAACAGACAGGGTGTTAACCACTAGTAAATGGTAAACATCCCCACTGTGAACAGACAGGGTGTTAACCACTAGTAAATGGTAATACAGCCCCACTGTGAACAGGTGTTAACCACTAGTAAATGGGAAACATCCCCACTGTGAACAGGTGTTAACCACTAGTAAATGGTAATACAGCCCCACTGTGAACAGGTGTTAACCACTAGTAAATGGTAAACAGCCCCACTGTGAACAGACAGGGTGTTAACCACTAGTAAATGGTAAACATCCCCACTGTGAACAGACAGGGTGTTAACCACTAGTAAATGGTAAACATCCCCACTGTGAACAGACAGGGTGTTAACTATGAGTAAATGGGAAACATCCCCACTGTGAACAGACAGGGTGTTAACCACTAGTAAATGGTAAACAGCCCCACTGTGAACAGACAGGGTGTTAACCACTAGTAAATGTTAAACATCCCCACTGTGAACAGACAGGGTGTTAACTATGAGTAAATGGTAAACAGCCCCACTGTGAACAGACAGGGTGTTAACCACTAGTAAATGTTAAACAGCCCCACTGTGAACAGACAGGGTGTTAACCACTAGTAAATGTTAAACATCCCCACTGTGAACAGACAGGGTGTTAACTATGAGTAAATGGGAAACATCCCCACTGTGAACAGACAGGGTGTTAACCACTAGTAAATGGTAAACATCCCCACTGTGAACAGACAGGGTGTTAACTACTAGTAAATGGTAAACATCCCCACTGTGAACAGACAGGGTGTTAACCACTAGTAAATGTTAAACATCCCCACTGTGAACAGACAGGGTGTTAACTACTAGTAAATGGGAAACATCCCCACTGTGAACAGACAGGGTGTTAACTATGAGTAAATGGGAAACATCCCCTCTGTGAACAGACAGGGTGTTAACCACTAGTAAATGGGATCCAGCCCCACTGTGAACAGGTGTTAACCACTAGTAAATGGTAAACATCCCCACTGTGAACAGACAGGGTGTTAACTATGAGTAAATGGGAAACATCCCCTCTGTGAACAGACAGGGTGTTAACCACTAGTAAATGGGAAACATCCCCACTGTGAACAGACAGGGTGTTAACCACTAGTAAATGGGAAACATCCCCTCTGTGAACAGACAGGGTGTTAACCACTAGTAAATGGGATCCAGCCCCACTGTGAACAGGTGTTAACCACTAGTAAATGGGAAACATCCCCACTGTGAACAGACAGGGTGTTAACCACTAGTAAATGGTAAACATCCCCACTGTGAACAGACAGGGTGTTAACTATGAGTAAATGGGAAACATCCCCTCTGTGAACAGACAGGGTGTTAACCACTAGTAAATGGGAAACATCCCCTCTGTGAACAGACAGGGTGTTAACTACTAGTAAATGGGAAACATCCCCACTGTGAACAGACAGGGTGTTAACTATGAGTAAATGGGAAACATCCCCACTGTGAACAGACAGGGTGTTAACCACTAGTAAATGGGAAACATCCCCTCTGTGAACAGACAGGGTGTTAACCACTAGTAAATGGGATCCAGCCCCACTGTGAACAGGTGTTAACCACTAGTAAATGGTAATACAGCCCCACTGTGAACAGACAGGGTGTTAACCACTAGTAAATGGTAAAAAGCCCCACTGTGAACAGACAGGGTGTTAACTATGAGTAAATGGTAAACATCCCCACTGTGAACAGACAGGGTGTTAACTACTAGTAAATGGTAAACCTCCCCACTGTGAACAGACAGGGTGTTAACCACTAGTAAATGGTAAACATCCCCACTGTGAACAGACAGGGTGTTAACCACTAGTAAATGTTAAACAGCCCCACTGTGAACAGACAGGGTGTTAACCACTAGTAAATGGGAAACATCCCCACTGTGAACAGACAGGGTGTTAACCACTAGTAAATGTTAAACAGCCCCACTGTGAACAGACAGGGTGTTAACCACTAGTAAATGGTAAACATCCCCACTGTGAACAGACAGGGTGTTAACCACTAGTAAATGTTAAACAGCCCCACTGTGAACAGACAGGGTGTTAACCACTAGTAAATGGGAAACATCCCCACTGTGAACAGACAGGGTGTTAACTACTAGTAAATGGTAAACATCCCCACTGTGAACAGACAGGGTGTTAACCACTAGTAAATGTTAAACAGCCCCACTGTGAACAGACAGGGTGTTAACCACTAGTAAATGGTAAACATCCCCACTGTGAACAGACAGGGTGTTAACCACTAGTAAATGTTAAACAGCCCCACTGTGAACAGACAGGGTGTTAACTACTAGTAAATGGTAAACAGCCCCACTGTGAACAGACAGGGTGTTAACCACTAGTAAATGGTAAACATCCCCACTGTGAACAGACAGGGTGTTAACTACTAGTAAATGGTAAACATCCCCACTGTGAACAGACAGGGTGTTAACCACTAGTAAATGTTAAACAGCCCCACTGTGAACAGGTGTTAACCACTAGTAAATGTTAAACATCCCCACTGTGAACAGACAGGGTGTTAACTACTAGTAAATGGTAAACATCCCCACTGTGAACAGACAGGGTGTTAACCACTAGTAAATGGTAAAAAGCCCCACTGTGAACAGACAGGGTGTTAACTATGAGTAAATGGGATCCAGCCCCACTGTGAACAGACAGGGTGTTAACTACTAGTAAATGGTAAAAAGCCCCACTGTGAACAGACAGGGTGTTAACTACTAGTAAATGGGAAACATCCCCACTGTGAACAGACAGGGTGTTAACTACTAGTAAATGGTAAACAGCCCCACTGTGAACAGACAGGGTGTTAACCACTAGTAAATGGTAAACAGCCCCACTGTGAACAGACAGGGTGTTAACCACTAGTAAATGGGAAACAGCCCCACTGTGAACAGACAGGGTGTTAACTACTAGTAAATGGTAAACCTCCCCACTGTGAACAGACAGGGTGTTAACCACTAGTAAATGGTAAACATCCCCACTGTGAACAGACAGGGTGTTAACCACTAGTAAATGGGAAACAGCCCCACTGTCTTAACCACTAGTAAATGGTGTGTGGGTATGTGAGGGTGTGTGTGGGGTGAGGGGTCACGTGACATACCTGTGTCTCTGACATGGCATATAGGAAGTGGTGGTCGGGGGAGAAGGCCATGTCCCGTTGGATTGGCCCTCGCCCACCGCCTGGATCACCTCGTACTGCAATGCACCGTGGGAAGGCCCATCCACCCTGATCTGGAAGCGGAGAGAAGAAGGGAAGGGAGGAGAGGAGAGGGGATATGTTTAGGCAGCTGTAGGGGTGGTGTGTGTGTCTGTCCTAGATGTGTGTACTCAGCCAAAAGCAGAAAGTGGCCTCACCCAGACTTGGAGGAATGACAGGAGGCTCTAGGTCATATCCTCACATCTGCTCTACTATCTCACACGCACGCACGCACGCACGCACGCACGCACGCACGCACACACACACACACACACACACACACACACACACACACACACACACACACACACACACACACACACACAGGGGCACGTTCCAACACAACACCTAAAAGCAGCCTCCTGGCTGTCATAACCCACCAACACCCTGTTCTGACACCTGCCCAAAATGCTTCCCAGGGCATGCATACACCCACACAAATTAATAAGGGCTTGTGTCAGCGTGTGGGACAGCCGTTTTGTCAGACTTGTCAGAGTTCTACAGAAAACACCTGGTTAATATGCCCATGGCACCTTTAATAATATATCACTTGTTTTGTAAAGTTCAGAGGTCATAAACGGAAGTGGAAGATAATTGGCTGAGAGAGGGAAGTGGCACAACACATTCTGGGGGTCAATTCATAACACAACACATTCTGGGGTCAATTCATAACACAACACATTCTGGGGTCAATTCATAACACAACACATTCTAGGGATCATTTCATAATACAATACATTCTAGGGGTCATTTCATAATACAATACATTCTGGGGGTCATTTCATAACACAACACATTCTAGGGGTCATTTCATAACACAACACATTCTAGGGGTCATTTCATAACACAACACATTCTAGGGGTCATTTCATAACACAACACATTCTAGGGGTCATTTCATAACACAACACATTCTAGGGGTCATTTCATAACACAACACATTCTAGGGGTCATTTCATAACACAACACATTCTAGGGGTCATTTCATAACACAACACATTCTAGGGGTCATTTCATAACGCAACACATTCTAGGGGTCATTTCATAACACAACACATTCTAGGGGTCATTTCATAACACAACACATTCTAGGGGTCATTTCATAACACAACACATTCTAGGGGTCATTTCATAACACAACACATTCTGAGGGTCATTTCATAACACAACACATTCTAGGGGTCATTTCATAACACAACACATCAGAGAGCTGTTATTGCTGTTGACAACAGACAATCTCGTAGAGCAGACAGGAACATAATACCGTCTTTATTTCAAAAGTCACTTTAGAGAATGTCTGTGATGTATGTTGGGGGGACATATCGTGCCAAAGAACAACTTTGGCACGGAAATCGATTGTTCTTCCCCAAGCAAGGCAAAGTTAATTCCCTGTGCTACGTTTCCCTCTGACTCTCTGCTGCTGAGCTTTGGTTTCTATATCGAGAGAGATCTTGTTTCCCAACATAAAGCCTCTTTCAAAACTGATCCAGCTCCAATGCTTTTAGTTTCAAAGCTTCTGAAGAGCCTCACTCTCCCCCCTCTCACTCTCTCTTTCTCCCTCTCTCTCCCCCTCTCTCTCCCTCCCCCTCTCACTCTCTCTCTTTCTCCCCTCTCTCCCCCTCTCTCTCCCTCCCCCTCTCACTCTCTCTTTCTCCCTCTCTCTCCCCCTCTCTCCCTCCCACTCTCACTCTCTCTTTCTCCTCTCTCTCCCCCCTTTCTCTTTCTCCCTCTCTCTCCCTCTCTCTCCCTCCCACTCTCACTCTCTTTTTCTCCCTCTCTCTCCCCCTCTCTCTCCCTCCCACTCTCACTCTCTCTTTCTCCCTCTCTCCCCCTCTCTCTCCCTCCCCCTCTCACTCTCTTTCTCCCTCTCCCCCTCTCTCTCCCTCCCACTCTCACTCTCTTTCTCCCTCTCTCTCCCCCTCTCTCTCCCTCCCACTCTCACTCTTTCTCCCTCTCTCTCCCCCTCTCTCTCCCTCCCACTCTCACTCTCTCTTTCTCCCTCTCTCTCCCCCTCTCTCTCCCTCCCACTCTCACTCTCTTTCTCCCTCTCTCTCCCCCTCTCTCTCCCTCCCACTCTCACTCTCCCTCTTTCCCCCTCCTCTCTCTCTCCCCCTCTCTCTCTCAACCTCCATCTCTCTCCCCCTCTCTCCCCCTCTCCCCCCTCTCCTCTCCCCATCTCTCTCCCCCTCTCTCTCCCCCTCTCTCTCCCCCTCTCTCTTCCCCCCCCTCTCTCTCTCTGTTCTCTGTTCTAGAGTCCCTTCCTGCTGCCTGGCTGCCTTTTTGCCTGGTGTCCTTAGTTAGTCCTTAGTTACTGTAGTTGTGTGAATCTGAAAGGCCCAGAACACTATCAAAGCCTCCCCTTCAACACTTTGACTGGGACCCATTGTGCCACACGAGGGTCGAAAGAGAGACGGAGAAAAGAACAGAAAATAAAAGAGAGGAATAAAGGCTAAAAGGAGCCTTCCACACGAGGCGGCGCCCAGATCCAGCAGGTGGGGTTATCTAACCGGCCTGATCGGGTGGGGGTCGGATTACGTCCCTTCTCCCCCCCCATCCGTGTATGTTCAGTGGTGTCGTCCATCGCCAGGTGGAGAATATGAGGGCCAGCAGGCCATGCGTGGTGCAGACAAAGCCCAGAGAGAGAGAGGGCCATTGGGCCATTGTGGCCAGGAGAATCCCTAGCCACTGGGGAGTAGGAATGGGAGGCTCTGCCTTTATCTCTACCACTGCTAAACAAATGACCCACTGGGGAAGAGGCAGCACGTCTGCTTGCATTACAGAGAGGGAGGGAGATGTCTTATGTTTCAGGCCTATTCCATATCCTGTGGAATTGTTCAACATCATTGCTTTGGCAGTACTTTAGTGGTGGCGGAGAAGCCTTTTTAACTGTGTTGAATGGAGTCCTGTCTGGGTGAGGGGAGGACATCCTCTGATCAGCACCAACGACCAACGGGCTCTAGGTATCAGAAGAGGAGGTTGCAACCCGACCTACTAGATATCAGGACCCCATCATCACAACAGTCAACTGAATAGCTTTCATATCACAGATATACTGTATGAATATATGGCTGGTTATGACTGGGTTGTTATTATGTTATTATCAGTATTTATGTCCTGTTTAAGACACTCAAGATAAATGATTCATTCTCTGACACGCCACCCAACGGTATAATCTATTTCTATTCCACATTAATACATTCATATAAAGTGGATTAGGTACTTGGGATCCTAACTGGATTACATGCTAATCTCTGCTATCACATTATTACTGTAGAATGAATGAGATTCCCAGGAAGGCAGTCCCTCTTAAAGCCCACTGAATCTGGAGGAGAGAGATTTCCAGGAAGGCAGTCCCTCTTAATGCCCACTGAATCTGGAGGAGAGAGATTCCCAGGAAGGCAGTCCCTCTTAATGCCCACTGAATCTGGAGGAGAGAGATTTCCAGGAAGGCAGTCCCTCTTAATGCCCACTTAATCTGGAGGAGAGAGATTCCCAGGAAGGCAGTCCCTCTTAATGCCCACTGAATCTGGAGGAGAGAGATTCCCAGGAAGGCAGTCCTCTTAATGCCCACTGAATCTGGAGGAGAGAGATTCCCAGGAAGGCAGTCCCTCTTAATGCCCACTGAATCTGGAGGAGAGAGATTCCCAGGAAGGCAGTCCCTCTTAATGCCCACTGAATCTGGAGGAGAGAGATTCCCTGGAAGGCAGTCCCTCTTAATGCCCACTGAATCTGGAGGAGAGAGATTCCCAGGAAGGCAGTCCCTCTTAATGCCCACTGAATCTGGAGGAGAGAGATTCCCTGGAAGGCAGTCCCTCTTAATGCCCACTGAATCTGGAGGAGAGAGATTCCCAGGAAGGCAGTCCCTCTTAATGCCCACTGAATCTGGAGGAGAGAGATTCCCAGGAAGGCAGTCCCTCTTAATGCCCACTGAATCTGGAGGAGAGAGATTCCAGGAAGGCAGTCCCTCTTAATGCCCACTGAATCTGGAGGAGAGAGATTCCCTGGAAGGCAGTCCCTCTTAATGCCCACTGAATCTGGAGGAGAGAGATTCCCAGGAAGGCAGTCCCTCTTAATGCCCACTGAATCTGGAGGAGAGAGATTCCCAGGAAGGCAGTCCCTCTTAATGCCCACTGAATCTGGAGGAGAGAGATTCCCTGGAAGGCAGTCCCTCTTAATGCCCACTGAATCTGGAGGAGAGAGATTCCCAGGAAGGCAGTCCCTCTTAATGCCCACTGAATCTGGAGGAGAGAGATTCCCAGGAAGGCAGTCCCTCTTAATGCCCACTTAATGCCTATAACCAGCCTTTCACATGGTTATCAGTATGATTTATGGGAGACTGGGCAAACCTTGGCTCACACTGCCCACTGTCAAAGTGTCTCAACGTGTGTGTGTTGTTCTCGATACTGATCTTAAGGGTGCGTGTGTGTGTGTGCGCGTGCGTTTGCACATGTGCATATGTGTGTGTAAATTCATTGGGGGGCCCAAAGGTATAGCATTCAGATCATAGATCCTACACTGCACTATGCTGCTGCAGATCAGTGGCTGTGGAAGCTACTGTCTGTCTGTCTGTCTGTCTGTCTGTCTGTCTGTCTGTCTGTCTGTCTGTCTGTCTGTCTGTCTGTCTGTCTGTCTGTCTGTCTGCCTGCCTGCCTGCCTGCCTGCCTGCCTGCCTGCCTGCCTGTCTGTCTGTCTGTCTGTCTGTCCGTCCGTCTGTCTGTCTGTCTGTCTAGCTGCCTGCAGAGACAGAGTGAGAAAGCTCTACACTGCATCAGTGAGAAGCCTGCAGCCCTACACACACACAGCCACGTATCATGTCCACCTAGTGGCCACCGGCTGCAACAACAGCAGCAGATGAAGCTCCACACTGCTACAATACTGAGATGGTATTAGAGGACTAACTAAGAGCTGCTAAAACATGTACTTTATCATCAAAACATTTTCTGTTGTGGTGAGTTGATCTCAACCTCCAAAAGTGATATTGTTTCAGCTAAACAAGTGAAGGATACTGGCACATCAATGGCAGCCACATACCATCACTGTTGTTTGAATTCCCTTATGTTATACAACACCTCAACATCTCCTTCATGGGAAATGTTTCGGTGTCGTATGGTGCTCTAGTGAATGAAGCCTTGGCTATTGTGTAGCATCTGTATTCAGCCTTGTCTCTGTATGATAGAGAGAGGCTCTATCCCTGAGTGATCTCTATCACTGAGGCTCTATCACTGAGTGAGCTCTATCACTGAGTGAGCTCTATCACTGAGTGAGCTCTATCACTGAGTGATCTCTATCACTGAGTGAGCTCTATCACTGAGTGATCTCTATCACTGAGTGAGCTCTATCACTGAGTGAGCTCTATCACTGAGTGAGCTCTATCACTGAGTGAGCTCTATCACTGAGTGAGCTCTATCACTGAGTGAGCTCTATCACTGAGTGAGCGCTATCACTGAATGAGCGCTATCACTGAGTGAGCTCTATCACTGAGTGAGCGCTATCACTGAGTGACCTCTATCACTGAGTGAGCTCTATCACTGAGTGAGCGCTATCACTGAGTGACCTCTATCACTGAGTGATCTCTATCACTGAGTGAGCTATCACTGAGTGATCTCTATCACTGAGTGATCTCTATCACTGAGTGAGCTCTATCACTGAGTGAGCTCTATCCCTGAGTGAGCTCTATCACTGAGTGACCTCTATCACCTCTATCACTGAGTGACCTCTATCACTGAGTGAGCTCTATCACTGAGTGAGCTCTATCACTGAGTGACCTCTATCCCTGAGTGAGCTCTATCACTGAGTGATCTCCATGGGGCTAACAGATAACAGGTGTGATAGAGAGAGAGACCATAGTAACAACATTGTAAATACAACCCATATTTATGTTTATTTATTTTTCCTTTTGTACTTTAACTATTTGCACATCATATGACATTCGTAATGTCTTTATTCTTTTGGAACTTTAGTGTAATGTTTATTGTAAATTTGTAAAAAATAAAATAAAATCCACTGTTTATTATCTAGTTCACCTGCTTTGGCAATGTTAACATATGTTTCCCCTGGCAATAAAGCCTTGCATTGAAATTTAATTGAATTGAATTGAGAGAGAGAGAGGGGCCGGATAGAGGGAGCGAAGACATTCTGGTGTGAAAACCATAGGAGCTCTTCAGTTTCCTCACACTGGCAAGGACTAGCCCAGAGCACATGGAAATTATGGCACTTCCTCTGGCTCGACTCGGCATCCATTTTCACAGGGCCAAAGACGGCCCGTGGATGCTGGAATCAAACAACTCTACTACAAAAGCTAAATACACATGTATTATTATCAATAATTTAAATATTCTATGTACAAATCTTGAAAGTAAAAGTGTATTGCAAGAGGTGATTAAAACATCACACTAAGCTTATCCCCTTGTGTATCAAACCCTATCCACTAAACACCTTTCAAATCCATAGCAATGATGCTGTAGCTTTCACTTTCTACAGGCGACAATTGCCCTTTTAAAACATGTGTGCACTCCTATTCTCCACCTTGGCCTGTCCATTGATTTTGGATGATCTGTGTGAGCCTCAGAAACTCACAAGACTGCTGCCACTTTACCTCAGGCAGAGAGAGACAGCCCTCGTTACAGGTCCCAGAGAGGGAGAGACAGAGGCGAGAGAGGGAGGGAAAGAAAGAGAGAGAGAAGGTGAGAGAGGAGAAAGAGTGAAAAGAAAAAGAAGGAAAGAAAGCGAGAGAAGAACCCTTCTGGAAGGGAGACAGGATCCTAAAGTCCAGCCAGCCAGCCGTGGCCAGGAGGGAACAGGAGATAAGCACATTTCACAGGAGTGGAGCAAGGACCCAAACAGAACACAGTCCGAAGACAAAACGATGAAACACATTCCTGAGCCCTTGTGTGTGAACGAGAGGGATCTAGTGAAGACAGAACAGACAGGACGATGGCGCTAGCTAGCTACATCAACTAGGGCGCACTCTATTGAAATACATATAGCAAATCTCAATAGACAGCCAATTAAAACAGCAGAAACCTATATGTGGCATGGGCTCATTAGAGCCACAGCTATGGAGTAGGAGTGTGGGAGTGTGGGAGTGATTTCCATTGGCATGGGGTGGAGAAGGGTGGCACAGAGATGCCCATCACACAGAGCTGAGGTCTGTTTGGTATGGCACACCTCGCCCACCACACTAGCAGAGGAAGTTGGACGCAGTCAAAGTGTCAACACAGTGCATTGTGGGCCATATAACCAGCAGTGTTGAGTGGGTTGACCAAAGCTCACATCCAATGTCATGTTAGAACAAGCCAAGAGTGAGACATCGTGTAAATCATCAAAAATCTCATGACATAAAGAACCTACAGTGAAGTGGCCATTGGAAACAAGGGGGAAAGAATCTGGGAGCATCATCAATGTGGGAGGCTTTTCATACCACCATTCCATCCACAGGATAGAGGCTCTCCACTGTGTTCAGTGGCATAGAAATATCATTACCATAAAGGGCATTCAATCAATGACCTTTAAGTGCAGTGACAACACTCTGCACCAACGTGCCACAGCATCGGAACCCGACTGGTCACGCTCAGCCTCAGGTTACCTTTTGTCAAACGATCAGACAACGTCACCCATTCAACAGAGGAGGAGAGAGATAGAGAGAGAGAGATAGAGAGAGAGAGAGATAGAGAGAGAGAGATAGAGAGAAGGAGAGAGATAGAGAGATAGAGAGAGAGAGATAGAGAGAAGGAGAGAGATAGAGAGGAGAGAGATAGAGAGAGAGAGAGAGAAAGAGAAAGAGAAACAGAAAGAGAGAGGAGAGAGAGATAGAGAGAAGGAGAGAGAGATAGAGAGGAGAGAGATAGAGAGGAGAGAGATAGAGAGAAGGAGAGAGAGATAGAGAGAGACAGAGAGAGACAGAGAGAGAGAAAGAGAAAGAGAAACAGAAAGAGAGAGAAGGGAGAGAGAGAAGAAGAGAGAGTTGGAGAGAGAGAAAGACTGGCCCAGCCCCCACCAACCAAATGAGTGACATTAAACAAATGCTGAGTCTACTATGCTCACATGTGATAGGCCGAGGGTCATGGATGCTCACATGTGATAGGCCGAGGGTTATGGTAAGATGAGCACAAGAACTCCACCATCCTCACACTACACTCACCCAAGTTGCATGACACAAATCTTAAATAATAAACAAATCACATTTGCATAATAAGAGTTTACTTTAATTGAAAAGTCCTATTTTAATAGTTCTTGTTGGTTTGTCTCATTTTGAAGGTAAAGAAAAAAAAGTTATGAAATCTATTTACGTTGCATGTTGGAATTTACAAGGATTGAAGTCCTCTGCTTTTGGACTAAAGAGCAGAAACCCAGACTTCCTGAAAGAAATTGATGATGTTGATATTGTAGTACTACAGGAAACATGGTGCAGAGGTGATGTTTCCACTGGCTGTCCACTAGGTTATAGGGAGATAATCCTACCATCCACTGAATGAAAAGGAATCAGACAGGGCAGAGACTCAGGGGGAATGATAATATGGTATGAATCTGAAATAATTAATTCAATCGAATTGATCAAAACAGGAAAATTCTTTATATGGTTAAGAATCAACAAGGAGACCATCTTGACAGATAAAACGTCTTCCTCCGTGCCACATACATTCCCCCTCAGAGTCACCCTACTTCAACGAAGAGAGTTTCTCCATGCTAGAGGGGGAAATTAGTCACTTTCAGGCCCAAGGCAACGCACTGGTCTGTGGAGACCTGAATGCTAGAACAGCAGAAGAACAAGACACTATTAACAGTCATGGGGATAAACACCTACCAGGAAGCAACAACCTTTCCCTCCCCACAGACCCCCCCAGAAACAACTATGACAAAGTGAAAAACAAAAACGGAGTACAGCTTGTGAAGCTCTGTGGAACACTGGGTCTGTACATAGTCAATGGTAGGCTGAGGAACACTGGGTCTGTACATAGTCAATGGTAGGCTGAGGAACACTGGGTCTGTACATAGTCAATGGTAGGCTGTGGAACACTGGGTCTGTACATAGTCAATGGTAGGCTGAGGAACACTGGGTCTGTACATAGTCAATGGTAGGCTGAGGAACACTGGGTCTGTACATAGTCAATGGTAGGCTGAGGAACACTGGGTCTGTACATAGTCAATGGTAGGCTGAGGAACACTGGGTCTGTACATAGTCAATGGTAGGCTGAGGAACACTGGGTCTGTACATAGTCAATGGTAGGCTGTGGAACACTGGGTCTGTACATAGTCAATGGTAGGCTGTGGAACACTGGGTCTGTACATAGTCAATGGTAGGCTGAGGAACACTGGGTCTGTACATAGTCAATGGTAGGCTGAGGAACACTGGGTCTGTACATAGTCAATGGTAGGCTGAGGAACACTGGGTCTGTACATAGTCAATGGTAGGCTGAGGAACACTGGGTCTGTACATAGTCAATGGTAGGCTGAGGAACACTGGGTCTGTACATAGTCAATGGTAGGCTGAGGAACACTGGGTCTGTACATAGTCAATGGTAGGCTGAGGAACACTGGGTCTGTACATTGTCAATGGTAGGTGAGGAACACTGGGTCTGTACATAGTCAATGGTAGGCTGAGGAACACTGGGTCTGTACATAGTCAATGGTAGGCTGAGGAACACTGGGTCTGTACATAGTCAATGGTAGGCTGAGGAACACTGGGTCTGTACATAGTCAATGGTAGGCTGTGGAACACTGGGTCTGTACATAGTCAATGGTAGGCTGAGGAACACTGGGTCTGTACATAGTCAATGGTAGGCTGTGGAACACTGGGTCTGTACACAGTCAATGGTAGGCTGAGGAACACTGGGTCTGTACATAGTCAATGGTAGGCTGAGGAACACTGGGTCTGTACATAGTCAATGGTAGGCTGAGGAACACTGGGTCTGTACATAGTCAATGGTAGGCTGTGGAACACTGGGTCTGTACATAGTCAATGGTAGGCTGAGGAACACTGGGTCTGTACATAGTCAATGGTAGGCTGAGGAACACTGGGTCTGTACATAGTCAATGGTAGGCTGTGGAACACTGGGTCTGTACATAGTCAATGGTAGGCTGAGGAACACTGGGTCTGTACATAGTCAATGGTAGGCTGAGGAACACTGGGTCTGTACATAGTCAATGGTAGGCTGAGGAACACTGGGTCTGTACATAGTCAATGGTAGGCTGAGGAACACTGGGTCTGTACATAGTCAATGGTAGGCTGAGGAACACTGGGTCTGTACATAGTCAATGGTAGGCTGAGGAACACTGGGTCTGTACATAGTCAATGGTAGGCTGAGGAACACTGGGTCTGTACATAGTCAATGGTAGGCTGTGGAACACTGGGTCTGTACATAGTCAATGGTAGGCTGTGGAACACTGGGTCTGTACATAGTCAATGGTAGGCTGAGGAACACTGGGTCTGTACACAGTCAATGGTAGGCTGAGGAACACTGGGTCTGTACATAGTCAATGGTAGGCTGAGGAACACTGGGTCTGTACATAGTCAATGGTAGGCTGAGGAACACTGGGTCTGTACACAGTCAATGGTAGGCTGAGGAACACTGGGTCTGTACATAGTCAATGGTAGGCTGAGGAACACTGGGTCTGTACACAGTCAATGGTAGGCTGAGGAACACTGGGTCTGTACACAGTCAATGGTAGGCTGAGAGGGGACTCTTTTGGTAGGTACAGCTACAGCTCATCCCTTGGCAGCAGCACTGTAGACTACTTCCTCACCGACCTAAACCAAGAGTCTCTCAGAGCCTTCACAGTCAGCCCACTAACACCTCTCTCAGAGCCTTCACAGTCAGCCCACTAACACCTCTCTCAGAGCCTTCACAGTCAGCCCACTAACACCTCTCTCAGAGCCTTCACAGTCAGCCCACTAACACCTTTCTCAGAGCCTTCACAGTCAGCCCACTAACACCTTTCTCAGAGCCTTCACAGTCAGCCCACTAACACCTCTCTCAGAGCCTTCACAGTCAGCCCACTAACACCTCTCTCAGAGCCTTCACAGTCAGCCCACTAACACCTCTCTCAGAGCCTTCACAGTCAGCCCACTAACACCTCTCTCAGAGCCTTCACAGTCAGCCCACTAACACCTCTCAGAGCCTTCACAGTCAGCCCACTAACACCTTTCTCAGAGCCTTCACAGTCAGCCCACTAACACCTCTCAGAGCCTTCACAGTCAGCCCACTAACACCTCTCTCAGAGCCTTCACAGTCAGCCCACTAACACCTCTCTCAGACCACAGTAAAATCACAGTGTATCTGAGAAGAGCAGAACCCAACCATGACGCATCACGGCCCAATAAATGACATGGTACAAAACAGGCCTATAGGTGGAGTGCAAACAGTACAGACATCTATCAAAAAGCAATTAGTAGCCAAAAAATACAATCTCTCCTGGACAACTTTTTAGCATTAACAAGCAATGAAGGTGTAAATTTGGCTGTTTGGAACATAAACTTTACATTTGACAAATTGGCCTCCTTGGCTAATCTAAAGAAGCATAAGAGCAAACCAGAAATAACAGATAATGAAAAATGGTTTGATAATGATTGCAAAAATCTAAGAAAGTCATTGAGAAATATATCTAATCAAAAACACAGAGAACCAGACAACAAAAATATATGCCTTCAATATGTGGAAACACTGAAGCAATACAAACACACCCTAAGAACAAAAAAGCAAAAAAGGAACAACACATTAGAAATCAGCTGGATGGAATTGAGGAATCCATAGAATCAAACCACTTCTGGGAGAATTGGAATAAATTAAACAAACCTCATCATGAGGAACTGGCTATCCAAAATGGGGATATGTGGAGAAATCACTTTGCAAACCTCTACAACAATATAACAAAGAGCCAAGAACAAAAAGATATACAGGAAAAATGATAAATCCTTGAATCAGCAGTCAGAGACTTTCAGAATCCTGTGGATACCCCCATTACAGAAGAAGAATTACTGGGACATCTGTGTGCTCTCCAACCCAGAAAGGCCTGTGGTGCTGATGGTATTTTAAATGAAATGATCAAATATACAGACCACAAATTCAAATTGGCTATACTCAAATTCTTCAACATTATCCTCACTGCAGGTATTTTCCCCGATATTTGGAACCAGGGATTGATCACACCAAACTATAAAAATGGAGACAAATATGACCCCATTAATTACAGAGGAATTTGCGTTAACAGCAACTTGGGGAAAATTCACTGCAGTATTATAAATAGCAGACTACATCATTTCCTTGACAAACACAACGTCCTGAGCAGAAGCCAGATTGGATTTCTAAAAATTATCGTACAACAGACCACATTTACACCCTCCACACTCTAATTGATAAACAAGTAAACCAAAACAAAGGCAAAATCTACTCGTGTTTTGTAGATTTCAAGAAAGCATTTGATTCAATTTGGCCCGAAGGTCTTTTTTTTAACTAATAGAAAGTGGTATTGGAGGGAAAACATATGATTTTATTAAATCAATGTACACTAAAAACAAATGTGTGGATAAAATTAAAAAGCAAATCGGGGAGTGAAACAGGGCTGCCCAATAAGTCTAACACTATTTAACATCTACATTAATAAATTGGCAACAAGCAAACAGACTTCTTCTCTCAGGGGGGAGTGAAACAGGGCTGCCCAATAAGTCCAACACTATTTAACATCTACATTAATAAATTGGCAAAAACATTAGCGGAATCGGCAGCACCTGGTATCACCCTACGCAACACTGAAATCAAGTGTCTGTTGTACACAGATGACCTGGTGATGCTGTCTCCCACTAAAGAGGGGTTACAGCAGCACCTAGATCGTCTTCACAGGTTCTGTCAGACCTGGGCTCTGACCGTTAACCTAAAAAAAAACAAATATAATGATATTCCAAAAAAGGTCCGGAAATAAGGATAACAAATATAAATTCTATTTGGACACAGTTCTATTAGAACACACCAAAAACTACACATATCTACTAGGACTACATATCAGCAACACAGGTAGCTTTCACATGGCTGTGGATGAGCTGAGAGACAAAGCAAGAAGAGCATTCTATGCCATTAAAAGGAACATCAAAATCGAAATTCCAATTAGAATCTGGCTCAAAATGTTTAAATCAGTTATAAAACCAATTGCTCTATATGGCAGTGAAGTATGGAGTCCAATCCCTAATAATGAATTTACCAAATGGGACAAACATCCAATCGAAATACTGCATGCAGAGTTTTGCAAGACTGTATTGCAAGTGCAAAGAAAAACTCCAAATAACTAATGTAGACCAGAATTGGGCCAATTCCCCCTCCTCGTTCGAATAGAAAAAAATGCCATCAAATTTTACAACCATCTAAAAACAAGTGACCCCAAAACATTCCATCACACAGCTCTACAATGCCAATAGATGAAACAAGAGAAGAGTCCCCTCAGCCAGCTGGTTCTGAGGCTCAGTTCACCAACCCAAACCAACCCCATAGAGCCTCAGGACAACACTCAGAAAATCTGGCCCAACCAAATCATCACAAAACAAAAATAAAAATATATCACCTATTGGAAAGACACCACAAAAAATCAAAGTAAACTTCAATGCTATTTGGCTCTAAACAGACAGTACATGGTGGCAGACTATCTGACCACTGTGACTGATAGAAAACTGAGGAAAACATTGACTAGGTACAGACTCAGTGAGCACAGTCTGACTATGGAGACTGGTCGTCACAGACAAACCTGGCTGCCCAGAGAGGACAGGCTGTGCTCAAGGTAGAGACAGAGCTGCATTTCCTATTGCACTGCGACAAATACTCAGACCTAAGAGAATATTTCTTTCCCAAAATTATAATTCAATACAAAGAATTTGAAACTATGAAAAATAAAATATTTATTGGGTGAAAAGCCAAAATGTGCAGTTTTGGCAGCCAAATATGTGTCCTAGTGCCACAACCTGAGGGACAGCCAGTGAAAAGTGCAAAGTAATGTCGATAATATTTCCCATCTTGTTTTGTTTTGTCTTTCATACCATGTCATGTGTCTTCTCAGTCATGTTGACACTGGTCTACTACCAGGTCATGTGTCTTCTCAGTCATGTTGACACTGGTCTACTACCAGGTCATGTGTCTTCTCAGTCATGTTGACACTGGTCTACTACCAGGTCATGTGTCTTCTCAGTCATGTTGACACTAGTCTACTACCAGGTCATGTGTCTTCTCAGTCATGTTGACACTGGTCTACTACCATTGTTTTAATGTATTGTTGTTCTCATTAATATTGTTGTTGAAGTTGTTAATGGTAATCCCATGTCCACTACGACTATTATTATTGCTGTTGGTCCCAACATTTACCTATATATAAATATATGTTTTTATTTTATTTTTTATTTTCGATATGTACACTTTGACAATGTAAGTAATAATGAACTTGCCATGTCAATAATGTCAATTGAATTGAATTGAAATAGAAGGAGAGAGAAGGAGAGAGAGATGGAGAGAGAGAGAGACAGTACAGCAGCACATAGATCTTATGTACAGATTCTGTCAGACCTGGGCCCTGACAGTAAATCTCAGTAAGACCAAAATAATGGTGTTCCAAAAAAGGTCCAGTCACCAGGACCACAAATACAAATTCCATCTCGACACTGTTGCCCTAGAGCACACAAAAAACTATACATACCTTGGCCTAAACAGCGCCACAGGTAACTTCCACAAAGCTGTGAACGAACTGAGAGACAAGGCAAGAAGGGCATTCTATACCATCAAAAGGAACATAAATTTCAACATACCAATTAGGATTTGGCTAAAAATACTTGAATCAGTCATATAGCCCATTGCCCTTTATGGTTGTGAGGTCTGGGGTCCGCTCACCAACCAAGACTTCACAAAATGGGACAAACACCAAATTGAGACTCTGCACACAGAATTCTGCAAAAATATCCTCAGTGTACAACGTAGAACACCATATAATGCATGCAGAGCAAAATTAGGCCGATACCCACTAATTATCAAAATCCAGAAAAGAGCCGTTAAATTCTATAACCACCTAAAAAGAAGCGATTCCCAAACCTTCCATAAAGCCATCACCTACAGAGAGATGAACCTGGAGAAGAGTCCCCTAAGCAAGCTGGTCCTGGGGCTCTGTTCACAAACACAAACACACTCTACAGAGCCCCAGGACAGCAGCACAATTAGACCCAACCAAATCATGAGAAAACAAAAAGATAATTACTTGACACATTGGAAAGAATTAACAAAAAAACAGAGCAAACTAGAATGCTATTTGGCCCTACACAGAGAGTACACAGTGGCAGAATACCTGACCACTGTGACTGACCCAAAATTAAGGAAAGCTTTGACTATGTACAGACTTAGTGAGCATAGCCTTGCTATTGAGAAAGGCCGCCGTAGGCAGACATGGCTCTCAAGAGAAGACAGGCTATGTGCTCACTGCCCACAAAATTAGGTGGAAACTGAGCTGCACTTCCTAACCTCCTGCCCAATGTATGACCATATTAGAGAGACATATTTCCCTCAGATTACACAGATCCACAAAAAATGTGAAAACAAAACCAATTTTGATAAACTCCCATATCTACTAGTTGAAATTCCACAGTGTTCCATCACAGCAGCAAGATTTGTGACCTGTTGTCACGAGAAAAGGGCAACCAGTGAAGAACAAACACCATTGTAAATACAACCCATATTTATGCTTATTTATTTTATCTTGTGTCCTTTAACCATTTGTACATTGTTAAAACACTGTATATATATATAATATGACATTTGTAATGTCTTTATTGTTTTGAAACTTCTGTATGTGTAATGTTTACTGTTAATTTTGATTGTTTATTTCACTTTATATATTCACTTTATATATTATCTACCTCACTTGCTTTGGCAATGTTAACACGTTTCCCATGCCAATAAAGTCCTTGAATTGAATTGAATTGAATTGAGAGAGAAAGACTGGGAGAGAGAGATGGAGAGAGAGAGAGAGAGAGAGAGAGAGAGAGAGAGAGAGAGAGAGAGAGAGAGAGAGAGAGACAGAGAGAGAGAGAGAGAGAGAGAGAGAGAGAGAGAGATGGAGGGGTAAAGATAAAAAGAAAGAGAGAGGGAAAACAAAGGAGCATCAGTCTTCTAACGGCAACGTGTTTCAACGTGGGTACTTACTCATCAAGACAGGGTTATAATGCTAGCTGTCTCCTTTATTCCATTGGGCGAGTCAGAGATTATATGGCAGGATACAGAGAGAGAGAGAGAGAGAGAGAGAGAGAGAGAGAGGGAGTGTGGGGGCGGGAACCTGGAACCACTCTCAGTGTCAATCAATGCTAGTCATAAACGCTCCCTTCCATATTCACTGTTAGAACATCAATATTGAGCTTCAGGCTGAGCGTCTCTGTGAAGCTGAGTTGGAGGGGCTCGGGGATGAGATGACATTCATCTGTAGCATTAGAAACAATACAGTACAATGGAACAGAGAGCGAGCCGTCAGACTCCTTAACAACCCATCATGGAGTCTTTGTTGAGGTGCTGCATTACACAACAAGAGGAAGTCAATCTGCTGATGTGGTTTCTATAGGTGTTGTTTCTGCCTGTCTGCCTCACCACTGTGTTGGACTTTGTATTCCTCCTTACTCCTAAAGTTGATGATACTGTGAATTGACAAGAGCGATCTGATAGTATTGTATGAATGTAGACGTTCATACTGCACATGTGGAGGATGTATGTCACTGTGTTCTTGTCCTTGTGATTATGCATTCTAAATGGCCACAGGCAGAATTAATACACTTACATTCCATAGTATTCCATCTGAAATAAACAGCTGTGAGTATTCAACAGGCACAGAAAAAGCCTTGAAGAAACAGCTTCTATCGGTCTACTTCACAGTGTGAGAAGTGGAAAACCCTGCGGTGTGAAACCTAAGCAGGTCCACTCTCTCCTTCCCTCCCTCTCTGTTTCATCCCAGTGATTAGACCTATCTGCTACACAGCTGGATTTTAATTAACAACTTTCTAGAGTTGCCACGGTAACCCAAGTTCTCCATGCTGAAGAGGAGGGGAAACGTAATCGTTAGCCACAGCGGCTAACTGCCCCGGTTCTCGTGAGGTATCGGAGCCACAGTGGATGTGTGACCCTCAAATTGGGCCGCCTGTGGAGTCTGGTTCCTCTCGAAGTCTCTCCCCAATGAGGTGTTCTGGCTTGCCGACATCTCCTAGGCTTTCTCTAGGTCTTTCTCTAGGTCTTTCTCTAGGTCTTTTTCTAGGTCTTTCTCTAGACTTTCTCTAGGTCTTTCTCTAGGTCTTTCTCTAGGTCTTTCTCTAGGTCTTTCTCTAGGTCTTTCTCTAGGCTTTCTCTAGGTCTTTCTCTAGGTCTTTCTCTAGGTCTTTCTCTAGGTCTTTCTCTAGGTCTTTCTCTAGGTCTTTCTCTAGGTCTTTCTCTAGGTCTTTCTCTAGGTCTCTCTCTAGGTCTTTCTCTAGGTCTTTCTCTAGGTCTTTCTCTAGGTCTTTCTCTAGGTCTTTCTATAGGTCTTTCTCTAGGTCTTTCTCTAGGTCTTTCTCTAGGTCTGAGTTGATGTTCAGCATTTGGAAACAACATATTCTATTGATTATCACATCTCAGTCTCTTTCCTCAACCTTTCAAACTTCTCTTCTCTTACAAACGTCTTCTCTTTTTCTATTACAGACAGGCAGATATCCGGCCCTCGCTCACACTGGGTGCAAATGGAAGCAGTGGGGGAGCCAGAGGAGAGGACTGTGAAGGAGAAGAGGACATTAGCAGGCTGGGTATAGCCTTGTCACTTCATCTCACCCTGCCTGTCCCTAGGGCAGCACGCCCAGCTGACACCGTTAGAACTGATACAAACCTCAGAGTGCTACTGTGGCACTGGGGACCTGGGCTGGAACTGCAGTGGGCATGTCCATCAGAACTGTTGTGCCCTGCTGAGGGGTGTGTGTGTGTGTGTGTGCGTGCGTGTGTGTATTTGTCACACCTTGTGGCTAACACCATCTCAGACAGTCGGAGCCCTGAGGGGTCCCTTAACTCTGTGAGTGACCACAGTGGCATTTGACGTGTGATCACCACTAGCCGGCAGGTTGACACAGCCAGCTAATCTACCCTTTATCCCCCCCCCCCTACTGAGAGAGAGAGAGAGAGAGAGGAGACGTGAAAGAGGAAAGGTATCTTGAGGGAAACTAGCCCCCCCCCTCCCCCATCCCCCCTGGCTGCAGTGACTGACAGGCCTCCCTCCTATCGCTCTCCCCATGGATGGAGTGCCTCTGAGCACTGTGACCAGGCAGGGGGCGCTCTCACTGACCTTTCCTCATTCCATCATTCTCTCCCTCTCCTTCTCTCCCTCTGTCTCGATCCCTCTCTTTTTCTCAATCACAGCGTGCTAGAGAGTTTGAGAGGGAGACCTGCGGGCTCGGCTTGTTTAATCTGAGGTACACGGTGACCTTCTGGCCTTGTGCCAATCTTTTCTCCCTCAAACATTCTCTCACTCCATTCCCACTATCGCTCTCTCCAGGCTTGTCTGACAGACTCCATTCCTCCGCTCCCGGAAATCATGTTCTCTCTATCTCTCTCACTTTCATTCCCTCTCTCTACCTTTCTGTCTATCAGATTGAGAGCATTCAACATGAGAGGACCCAACATGGCTCTCAGATGGACTTTGACCCCACAGGGGGATTTGATAACATTTTTTCTTATTTTCACAAAAAAGCAATCTTGTTTTCGTCGTCGCAAGAACCCTCTCAATCGCCACCAGCCGAGGCAAACCCAGCCGCTCTTCTCCCCCAGAATGACTTAGTGGGCTCACTCAGGCCCTTCTTATTTTCTTTACTTCAGACGGATGTGAGAGAACATGTGTTTGCTGGGCTGTATCCATTCCAAATGGCACCCGATTTTCTATATAGTGCAATACTTCTGACCAGAGCCCAACGGTCCCATTTGAGACCCAAACCTTCTGTGTCCCCAACGAGGACGAAAGAGAGAGATAACACAAGGTAGCCTGACTACGCTAGGCTATTACAAAAGACTGTCTTTCTCAAACAGCCATGAAACAATTCTAATTCCCTCTTCCTCTTTCCCCCTTTCTCTCTCTGTTCCTTTTCATGTTTGGCCAAAATGTTTCTCTGCTTTCCCCTTCATCGCCTCCTTCCTTTCCACCGGCCTTGCTTCCTTTCTTTCCCACTATCTCTCTATACAGAACAGACATAGAAAGACAACATGGAAAGTGTTGGCCCCATGTTTCATGAGTTGAAATAAGAAGGTCCCAGTAGTGATCCGTACGCACAAAAAGACTATTTCTCTAAAATGTTCTGCATAAATTAGTTTACATCCCTATCAGTGAGCATTTCTCCTTTGCCAAGATAATCCATCCACCTGACAGGTGCTGGGGACAAGGTGCAGTTTTGTCACACAGCATAATGCCACAGATGTCTCAGGTTTTGAGCGAGAGTACAATTGGCATGCTGGCTGCAGGAATGTCCACCAGAGCTGTTGCCAGACAATTGAATGTTCACCATAAGCAGCGTCCACTGTTGTCTTTGAGAATTTGGCAGTACGTCCAACCGACTTCACAACCACCATAACCACGCCAGCCCAGGACCTCCACATCCAGCTTCTTCAGCTGCAGAATCGTCTGAGGCCATCCACCTGGACAGCTGATGAAACAGAGTATTACTGTTTGTAATAAAGCCTTTTTGTGAGGCCTACGCCCTCCCAGGCCCACCCATGGCTGCACCCCTAACCAGTCATTGTAGCATGTTGCGTTTATATTTTTGTTCAGTATGTTTTCAGTGTTCATTCCAAAAATATTTCTTGATATCTGGTGTTTTTTCAGCTCCTGCGAAGGGAGGTCAAAGAACCTGGCTCTCTCAACACCCTCCTTTCTTCTCTCCACCCTTCCTTTCGTCCTCTCTCTTTCTCAAACTCTCTTTCACCCCCCTATTTCGCCCTCTCTCCACCCCTCATCCCTCGGTCTGTCT
>NC_088238.1:13605441-13622941 GCF_036934945.1 Oncorhynchus masou masou | reverse complement strand
TTTCTCTCCCCTCTCTCCTATACCTTTTTTCTCCCCCTCTCTCCTCTACCTTTTCTCTCCCCCTCTCTCCTCTACCTTTTCTCCCCCTCTCTCCTCTACCTTTTCCATCCCCCTCTCCTCTCCCCCTCTCTCCTCTACCTTTTCCATCCCCCCCTCTCCTCTCCCTCTCTCTCCTCTACCTTTTCTCTCCCCTCTCCCCTCTACCTTTTCTCTCCCCCCTCTCCTCTACCTTTTCTCTCCCCCTCTCTCCTCTACCTTTTCTCTCCCCCTCTCTCCTCTACCTTTTCTCTCCCCTCTCTCCTCTACCTTTTCTCTCCCCCTCTCTCCTCTACCTTTTCTCTCCCCCTCTCTCCTCTACCTTTTCTCTCTCCCTCTCTCCTCTACCTTTTCTCTCCCCCTCTCTCCTCTACATTTTCTCTCCCCCTCTCTCCTCTACCTTTTCTCTCCCCCTCTCTCCTCTACCTTTTCTCTCCCCCTCTCTCCTCTACCTTTTCCATCCCCCCTCTCCTCTCCCCCTCTCTCCTCTACCCTTTCTCTCCCCCTCTCTCCTCTACCTTTTCTCTTCCCCTCTCTCCTCTACCTTTTCTCTCCCCCTCTCTCCTCTTCCCCTCTCTCCTCTCCCCCTCTCTCCTCTACCTTTTCTCTCCCCTCTCTCCTCTACCTTTTCTCTCCCCCTCTCTCCTCTACCTTTCCCATCCCCCCTCTCCTCTCCCCCTCTCTCCTCTACCCTTTCTCTCCCCCTCTCTCCTCTACCTTTTCTCTTCCCCTCTCTCCTCTACCTTTCTCTCCCCCTCTCTCCTCTCCCCCTCTCTCCTCTACCTTTTCTCTCCCCCTCTCTCCTCTACCTTTTCTCTCCCCCTCTCTCCTCTACCTTTTCTCTCCCCCTCTCTCCTCTACCTTTTCTCTCCCCCTCTCTCCTCTACCTTTTCTCTCCCCCTCTCTCCTCTACCTTTTATCTCCCCCTCTCTCCTCTACCTTTTCCCTCCAACGTTCCTACCGGGAACACAAGGCATTAACCAAGACATGCCATTCCATTTCCGTGGGCTACTGGCGCGGCGCTGTAATGCTTCATGTTGGAATTAAGTCTGACACTTCAGAATTGTACCATTAGAGTGTACGCCGCACTTAACGCTCACAACGTATCTGAGTGGTCCGAGGCGCTCGTCAAATGTGTTCGGTTTAATAGATTTGAATAAATTACGCTTATTTCCAACGCCGCCTGTGCTTTCAGTTTGTCATGCCATAGTGTCATTGTGATATTAACTTCATTTGTTAAAAATGTCCCCCCTCCCTTCCCTTTCCTCTTGCTTCTACAAAATAGCCATTCTCATCATGGAGTCCAGTCTACTATCGTAGAATCATTTTAAAGGTGGTCTATTTTCATTTGAATGTGACTTCCATGGCTAAATAAAGGATCATTAAATATTGAAGATGTCAGTCAGATACTGGTACGATTCAGTCAATGAGCAGTCTTTCTAAAAATAGCCTGGCTTTGTCCAGGGAGAATACATCCGGTACCACACTCATAGTGTCTCCATAGTGTCTCTAATGGTGGAAGACACAGCAAGGGGAAAATGACTTATTTCATAGATAAATGAATGTGTTTGTTTCAGGCTCAACTGTAATCTGTTATTCACCAAGGACTGGAAATGCACGCACACGCCCACACATACCCCCACGCATCTACACACACACACACACACACACACACACACACACACACACACACACACACACACACACACACACACACACACACACACACACACACACACACACACACACACACACACACACACACACACACACACACACACACACACACACACACACCCACACACACGCCCACACATACCCCCACGCATCTACACACACACACACGCGCCCACACATACCCCCACGCATCTACACACACACACACACACACACACACACACACACACACACACACACACACACACACACACACACACACACACACACACACACACACACACACACACACACACACTGTACATACATACATTTACACACACACACACACACACACACACACACACACACAAACACACACACACACACACACACACACACACACAGTCAAACACTCTACTGCAGTCAATTCAAAGATCAATACTAATTTATTCAATGAATTTGACATACAGTACGTGTTAGCCAATTTATTCAAACAGGCCTTCACAAGAGCCTTTTCATTTATTCAATACTCTACTCCTCCACTCTCTCTCCCTCTTTCTACCCCAGAGTAGCAGTCTAGTGTAGAGAGAGGGTGTGTTGTAGGGCCTGTTAGCTTTAAAAACAGATAGTAACTCCTTGCAGAAGTGTTGGCAGATACCAGCAGCGGCCTGTCACCCTCTCTCTCTGCTCTCTCTCTCTCTGCTTTCTCTCTCTCTCTGCTCTCTCTCTCTCTGCTTTCTCTCTCTCTCTCTCTCTCTCTGCTTTCACTCTCTCTCTCTCTCTCACGCTGCAGCTGTACACAATCTATTGGTAAATAGCCCACCCATTTTCACCTACCTCATCCCCACAGTTTTTATTTATTTACTTTTCTGCTCTTTTGCACACCAATATCTCTACCTGTACATGATCATTTATCAATCCAGTGTTAATCTGCAATATTGTAATTATTCGCCTACCTCCTCATGCCTTTTGCACACATTGTATATAGACTCCCCTTTTTTTCTACTGTGTTATTGACTTGTTAATTGTTTACTCCATGTGTAACTCTGTGTTGTCTGTTCACACTGCTATGCTTTATCTTGGCCAGGTCGCAGTTGTAAATGAGAACTTGTTCTCAACTAGCCTACCTGGTTAAATAAAGGTGAAATAAAATAAAAATAAAACACTTTCTGCTCTCACTGCTCTCTCTCTCCATTCCCCATTCCTTTCTCTCTCCATCTCTCACCCTCTCTCTTTCCCTTCCTCATCCCTCCATCCCTCCTCCCTCATGGACATAAGCTGTGATGCCCTGAATCAGGCCTCCTATAACTGAGTACATCCCTGTGAGACCAACCCACTGGAAATCAAACTCACTACAGTACAGTGTTATTTAACCTGACCAGACTGGCCAGCAGAGTCAGCCAGCCCTCACAGACTAATTAGACGGAAGGTGCAGAATACAACTGTCATAGAATTGGTTAGTTTGGTACGTCTCCCCCCCTTCTCTCCTCTACCAGGTTGTTTTCCCACCCTGATGAAAATCAGGTACATAGGGAGACTGTGACGCAGTGTTTAATAAAGGAGTAGAAGTATAGGAGACGGGAAACAGAAAGAATCTGAGCTGAGGCTGTTCACACACACACACACACACACACACACACACACACACACACACACACACACACACACACACACACACACACACACATGTTCGTTTCACTTAATCAAGTGTTGTGTAACATCTTGTCAGGGACTGGGAGAGATAACAGAAAAGGGTTATGTTTAGTGCAGAATCAGACACCTTGTCAGGGACTGGGAGAGGTAACAGAAAAGGGTTATGTTTAGTGCAGAATCAGACACCTTGTCAGGGACTGGGAGAGGTAACAGAAAAGGGTTATGTTTAGTGCAGAATCAGACACCTTGTCAGGGACTGGGAGAGGTAACAGAAAAGGGTTATGTTTAGTGCAGAATCAGACATCTTGTCAGGGACTGGGAGAGGTAACAGAAAAGGGTTATGTTTAGTGCAGAATCAGACACCTTGTCAGGGACTGGGAGAGGTAACAGAAAAGGGTTATGTTTAGTGCAGAATCAGACACCTTGTCAGGGACTGGGAGAGGTAACAGAAAAGGGTTATGTTTAGTGCAGAATCAGACACCTTGTCAGGGACTGGGAGAGGTAACAGAAAAGGGTTATGTTTAGTGCAGAATCAGACACCTTGTCAGGGACTGGGAGAGGTAACAGAAAAGGGTTATGTTTAGTGCAGAATCAGACACCTTGTCAGGGACTGGGAGAGATAACAGAAAAGGGTTATGTTTAGTGCAGAATCAGACACCTTGTCAGGGACTGGGAGAGGTAACAGAAAAGGGTTATGTTTAGTGCAGAATCAGACACCTTGTCAGGGACTGGGAGAGGTAACAGAAAAGGGTTATGTTTAGTGCAGAATCAGACACCTTGTCAGGGACTGGGAGAGATAACAGAAAAGGGTTATGTTTAGTGCAGAATCAGACACCTTGTCAGGGACTGGGAGAGGTAACAGAAAAGGGTTATGTTTAGTGCAGAATCAGACACCTTGTCAGGGACTGGGAGAGGTAACAGAAAAGGGTTATGTTTAGTGCAGAATCAGACACCTTGTCAGGGACTGGGAGAGGTAACAGAAAAGGGTTATGTTTAGTGCAGAATCAGACACCTTGTCAGGGACTGGGAGAGGTAACAGAAAAGGGTTATGTTTAGTGCAGAATCAGACACCTTGTCAGGGACTGGGAGAGGTAACAGAAAAGGGTTATGTTTAGTGCAGAATCAGACACCTTGTCAGGGACTGGGAGAGATAACAGAAAAGGGTTATGTTTAGTGCAGAATCAGACACCTTGTCAGGGACTGGGAGAGGTAACAGAAAAGGGTTATGTTTAGTGCAGAATCAGACACCTTGTCAGGGACTGGGAGAGGTAACAGAAAAGGGTTATGTTTAGTGCAGAATCAGACACCTTGTCAGGGACTGGGAGAGATAACAGAAAAGGGTTATGTTTAGTGCAGAATCAGACACCTTGTCAGGGACTGGGAGAGGTAACAGAAAAGGGTTATGTTTAGTGCAGAATCAGACACCTTGTCAGGGACTGGGAGAGGTAACAGAAAAGGGTTATGTTTAGTGCAGAATCAGACATCTTGTCAGGGACTGGGAGAGGTAACAGAAAAGGGTTATGTTTAGTGCAGAATCAGACACCTTGTCAGGGACTGGGAGAGATAACAGAAAAGGGTTATGTTTAGTGCAGAATCAGACACCTTGTCAGGGACTGGGAGAGATAACAGAAAATGGTTCTGTTTAGTGCAGAATCAGACACCTTGTCAGGGACTGGGAGAGATAACAGAAAAGGGTTATGTTTAGTGCAGAATCAGACACCTTGTCAGGGACTGGGAGAGGTAACAGAAAAGGGTTATGTTTAGTGCAGAATCAGACACCTTGTCAGGGACTGGGAGAGGTAACAGAAAAGGGTTATGTTTAGTGCAGAATCAGACACCTTGTCAGGGACTGGGAGAGGTAACAGAAAAGGGTTATGTTTAGTGCAGAATCAGACACCTTGTCAGGGACTGGGAGAGGTAACAGAAAAGGGTTATGTTTAGTGCAGAATCAGACACCTTGTCAGGGACTGGGAGAGATAACAGAAAAGGGTTATGTTTAGTGCAGAATCAGACACCTTGTCAGGGACTGGGAGAGGTAACAGAAAAGGGTTATGTTTAGTGCAGAATCAGACACCTTGTCAGGGACTGGGAGAGGTAACAGAAAAGGGTTATGTTTAGTGCAGAATCAGACACCTTGTCAGGGACTGGGAGAGGTAACAGAAAAGGGTTATGTTTAGTGCAGAATCAGACACCTTGTCAGGGACTGGGAGAGGTAACAGAAAAGGGTTATGTTTAGTGCAGAATCAGACACCTTGTCAGGGACTGGGAGAGGTAACAGAAAAGGGTTATGTTTAGTGCAGAATCAGACACCTTGTCAGGGACTGGGAGAGGTAACAGAAAAGGGTTATGTTTAGTGCAGAATCAGACACCTTGTCAGGGACTGGGAGAGGTAACAGAAAAGGGTTATGTTTAGTGCAGAATCAGACACCTTGTCAGGGACTGGGAGAGGTAACAGAAAAGGGTTATGTTTAGTGCAGAATCAGACACCTTGTCAGGGACTGGGAGAGGTAACAGAAAAGGGTTATGTTTAGTGCAGAATCAGACACCTTGTCAGGGACTGGGAGAGGTAACAGAAAAGGGTTATGTTTAGTGCAGAATCAGACACCTTGTCAGGGACTGGGAGAGGTAACAGAAAAGGGTTATGTTTAGTGCAGAATCAGACATCTTGTCAGGGACTGGGAGAGGTAACAGAAAAGGGTTATGTTTAGTGCAGAATCAGACACCTTGTCAGGGACTGGGAGAGGTAACAGAAAAGGGTTATGTTTAGTGCAGAATCAGACACCTTGTCAGGGACTGGGAGAGGTAACAGAAAAGGGTTATGTTTAGTGCAGAATCAGACACCTTGTCAGGGACTGGGAGAGGTAACAGAAAAGGGTTATGTTTAGTGCAGAATCAGACACCTTGTCAGGGACTGGGAGAGGTAACAGAAAAGGGTTATGTTTAGTGCAGAATCAGACACCTTGTCAGGGACTGGGAGAGATAACAGAAAAGGGTTATGTTTAGTGCAGAATCAGACACCTTGTCAGGGACTGGGAGAGGTAACAGAAAAGGGTTATGTTTAGTGCAGAATCAGACACCTTGTCAGGGACTGGGAGAGGTAACAGAAAAGGGTTATGTTTAGTGCAGAATCAGACACCTTGTCAGGGACTGGGAGAGATAACAGAAAAGGGTTATGTTTAGTGCAGAATCAGACACCTTGTCAGGGACTAGGAGAGGTAACAGAAAAGGGTTATGTTTAGTGCAGAATCAGACACCTTGTCAGGGACTGGGAGAGGTAACAGAAAAGGGTTATGTTTAGTGCAGAATCAGACATCTTGTCAGGGACTGGGAGAGGTAACAGAAAAGGGTTATGTTTAGTGCAGAATCAGACATCTTGTCAGGGACTGGGAGAGGTAACAGAAAAGGGTTATGTTTAGTGCAGAATCAGACACCTTGTCAGGGACTGGGAGAGATAACAGAAAAGGGTTCTGTTTAGTGCAGAATCAGACACCTTGTCAGGGACTGGGAGAGATAACAGAAAAGGGTTATGTTTAGTGCAGAATCAGACACCTTGTCAGGGACTGGGAGAGGTAACAGAAAAGGGTTATGTTTAGTGCAGAATCAGACACCTTGTCAGGGACTGGGAGAGGTAACAGAAAAGGGTTATGTTTAGTGCAGAATCAGACACCTTGTCAGGGACTGGGAGAGGTAACAGAAAAGGGTTATGTTTAGTGCAGAATCAGACACCTTGTCAGGGACTGGGAGAGGTAACAGAAAAGGGTTATGTTTAGTGCAGAATCAGACACCTTGTCAGGGACTGGGAGAGATAACAGAAAAGGGTTATGTTTAGTGCAGAATCAGACACCTTGTCAGGGACTGGGAGAGGTAACAGAAAAGGGTTATGTTTAGTGCAGAATCAGACACCTTGTCAGGGACTGGGAGAGGTAACAGAAAAGGGTTATGTTTAGTGCAGAATCAGACACCTTGTCAGGGACTGGGAGAGGTAACAGAAAAGGGTTATGTTTAGTGCAGAATCAGACACCTTGTCAGGGACTGGGAGAGGTAACAGAAAAGGGTTATGTTTAGTGCAGAATCAGACACCTTGTCAGGGACTGGGAGAGGTAACAGAAAAGGGTTATGTTTAGTGCAGAATCAGACACCTTGTCAGGGACTGGGAGAGGTAACAGAAAAGGGTTATGTTTAGTGCAGAATCAGACACCTTGTCAGGGACTGGGAGAGATAACAGAAAAGGGTTATGTTTAGTGCAGAATCAGACACCTTGTCAGGGACTGGGAGAGGTAACAGAAAAGGGTTATGTTTAGTGCAGAATCAGACACCTTGTCAGGGACTGGGAGAGGTAACAGAAAAGGGTTATGTTTAGTGCAGAATCAGACACCTTGTCAGGGACTGGGAGAGGTAACAGAAAAGGGTTATGTTTAGTGCAGAATCAGATCCCTTCTCGTTTGGTGTCGTGTCCTCTCTCTAAAGCGTCTAAACACCATTCTGATGTTTTGAATCCTGTCTAGTGCAGAACTAGATCCCTTTGTCTGAAGTGTCTTCATGTTTAACATGGGTTCATGCATTTGGTCATTTGCCATGTTATACCAGTTTGGCAGGCTTTGTCAAGCACCCCAGCAGTAACTGGAGGTTGAACTGCAGAAATGCAGGACTCTGCCCTTACCTCTTCTGAATCTTGAATGTGGGAATGGGTGCTGTCCTCATTGGACGTTCATCTGCCAGACGGTTTAGATACTCATTCATCATGATTCATTACCCCTCATGGCACAACAAGCTTAATACTGATACAGAAAATATACTTGTATTTCTTCAAACAGCCATACAACGTTGTGTGAAACATTGTTTAATTACCCACAAGATAGGAAATGCAAGGTGATTAAAACCAGACTTCTAATGATTTTTCTCTTCCTGGTTATCCTCATGAAAGATACCGACATGGTTATCCTCATGAAAGATACTGACATGTGAAGTAACATATTATTCCACAATTGCACAAAAATAACTGTCCATAGGCCCTTATAATCAGTCAATATGTAGGATATAAACCATTAACTTCATGAGAAACACAGTTCTTCAGGAAAATAACCTCACACTCAACGTCAACAAAACAAAGGAGATGATTGTGGACTTCAGGAAACAGCAGAGGGAGCACCCCCTATCCACATCGATGGGACAGTAGTAGAGAGGGTAGTAAGTTTTAAGTTCCTCGGCGTACACATCACGGACAAACTGAATTGTTCCACCCACACAGACAGTGTGGTGAAGAAGGCACAACAGCGCCTCTTCAACCGCAGGAGGCTGAAGAAATTTTTTTGTCACCAAAAGCACTGACAAACTTCTACAGATACACAACCGAGAGCATCCTGGTGGGCTGTATCACCGCTTGGTACGGCAACTGCTCTGCCCACAACCGTAAGGCTCTCCAGAGGGTAGTGAGGTCTGCACAACGCAACACCGGGGGCAAACTACCTGCCCTCCAGGACACCTACACCACCTGATGTCACAGGAAGACCATAAAGATCATCAAAGACAACAACCACCTGAGCCACTGCCTGTTCACCCCGCTATCATCCAGAAAGCGAGTCAGTACAGGTGCATTAAAGCAGGGGCCGACTGACTGAAAAACAGCTTCTATCTCAAGGCCATCAGACTGTTAAACAGCCACCACTAACATTGAGGGGCTGCTGCCAACACACTGACTCAACTCCAGCCACTTTAATAATGGGATTTGATGGAAATTGATGTAAAAGATATCACTAGCCACTTTAAACAATGCTACTTAATATAATGTTTACATACCCTACATTACTCATCTCATATGTATATGTATATACTGTACTCTAGATCATCTACTGCATCTTTATGTAATACATGTATCACTTGCCACTTTAAACTATGCCACTTTTGTTTACATACCCTACATTACTCATCTCATATGTATATACTGTACTCTATACCATCTACTGCATCTTGCCTATGCCGTTCTGTACCATCACTCATTCATATATCTTTATGTACATATTCTTTATCCCTTTACACTTGTGTGTATAAAGTAGTAGTTTTGGAATTGTTAGTTAGATTACTTGTTGGTTATTACTGCATTGTCGGAACTAGAAGCACAAGCATTTCGCTACACTCGCATTAACATCTGCTAACCATGAGGTAGCAGTGATAGTGTAAGGTAGCAGTGATAGTGTAAGGTAGCAGTGATAGTGTAAGGTAGCAGTGATAGTATAAGGTAGCAGTGATAGTGTAAGGTAGCAGTGATAGTGTAAGGCAGCAGTGATAGTGTAAGGTAGCAGTGATAGCGTAAGGTAGCAGTGATAGTGTAAGGTAGCAGTGATAGCGTAAGGTAGCAGTGATAGCGTAAGGTAGCAGTGATAGCGTAAGGTAGCAGTGATAGCGTAAGGTAGCAGTGATAGCGTAAGGTAGCAGTGATAGCGTAAGGTAGCAGTGATAGCGTGGGTAGCAGTGATAGTGTAAGGTAGCAGTGATAGCGTAAGGCAGCAGTGATAGTGTAAGGTAGCAGTGATAGCGTAAGGTAGCAGTGATAGCATAAGGTAGCAGTGATAGCGTAAGGTAGCAGTGATAGCGTAAGGAAGCAGTGATAGCGTAAAGGTAGCAGTGATAGTGTAAGGTAGCAGTGATAGTGTAAGGGTAGCAGTGATAGTGTAAGGTAGCAGTGATAGCGTAAGGTAGCAGTGATAGCGTAAGGTAGCAGTGATAGCGTAAGGTAGCAGTGATAGCGTAAGGAAGCAGTGATAGCGTAAGGTAGCAGTGATAGTGTAAGGTAGCAGTGATAGTGTAAGGTAGCAGTGATATTGTAAGTTAGCAGTGATAGTGTAAGGTAGCAGTGATAGTGTAAGGTAGCAGTGATAGCGTAAGGAAGCAGTGATAGTGTAAGGTAGCAGTGATAGCGTGGGTAGCAGTGATAGCATAAGGTAGCAGTGATAGCATAAGGTAGCAGTGATAGTATAAGGTAGCAGTGATAGTGTAAGGTAGCAGTGATAGCGTAAGGTAGCAGTGATAGTGTAAGGTAGCAGTCATAGTGTAAGGTAGCAGTGATAGCGTAAGGTAGCAGTGATAGTATAAGGTAGCAGTGATAGCGTAAGGTAGCAGTGATAGTGTAAGGTAGCAGTGATAGCATAAGGTAGCAGTGATAGCGTAAGGTAGCAGTGATAGTATAAGGTAGCAGTGATAGCATAAGGTAGCAGTGATAGCGTAAGGTAGCAGTGATAGTGTAAGGTAGCAGTCATGGTGTAAGGTAGCAGTGATAGCGTGGTAGCAGTGATAGTATAAGGTAGCAGTGATAGCGTAAGGTAGCAGTGATAGTGTAAGGTAGCAGTGATAGCATAAGGTAGCAGTGATAGCGTAAGGTAGCAGTGATAGCGTAAGGTAGCAGTGATAGTGTAAGGTAGCAGTGATAGTATAAGGTAGCAGTGATAGCGTAAGGTAGCAGTGATGGCAGCAGTGATAGTGTAAGGTAGCAGTGATAGCGTAAGGTAGCAGTGATAGCGTAAGGAAGCAGTGATAGCGTAAGGTAGCAGTGATAGCGTAAGGAAGCAGTGATAGCGTAAGGTAGCAGTGATAGCGTAAGGTAGCAGTGATAGCGTAAGGTAGCAGTGATAGCGTAAGGTAGCAGTGATAGTGTAAGGTAGCAGTGATAGCGTAAGGTAGCAGTGATAGCGTAAGGTAGCAGTGATAGTGTAAGGTAGCAGTGATAGCGTAAGGTAGCAGTGATAGTGTAAGGTAGCAGTGACAGTATAAGATAGCAGTGATAGTGTAAGGTAGCAGTGATAGCGTAAGGTAGCAGTGATAGTGTAAGGTAGCAGTGATAGCATAAGGTAGCAGTGATAGTGTAAGGTTGAGTGTACTATAGTAAACCTACTTAACAGTATTGGTTGTGTGGTGTAGGTGTGTCTCAGTGGGGTAGACACTACAGAGAGGATCCAGACATACAGACAGAGGGAAGACACACAGCAGGGAGCCAAGAGATGAGGGGGTACAGGAGCAACCCCCCTTTCTGCCCTCCTCTCAGGAAGACAAATATTCCCACAGTACCCAGCAACAGCAGTAACTACCTCGCTCTCTCTCAATTCAATTCATTTCAAGGGGCTTTATTGGCATGGGAAATAAATGTTTACAGTAAATATTACACTAAATTGTAATTAAATCGCTAATATGGCCTATTTATTGCCTTACCTTTTTACTCCATATGCACACACTGTATATAGATTTTTCTATTGTGTTATTGACTGTATGTTTGTTTATTCCATGTGTATCTCTGTGTTGCTGTTTTTTGTCATACTGCTTTGCTTTATCTTGGCCAGGTCGCAGTTGTAAATGAGAACTTGTTCTCAACTGGCCTACCTGGTTAAATAAAGGTGAAATATATATATATATATTTTTAAACACAAATTGAAAAAATAAAGACATTTCAAATGTCATATTATGTCTATATATAGTGTTGTAGCGATGTGCACGTATTTAAAGATAAAAAGGGAAAATAAATCAACATAAATATGGGTTGTATTTACAATGGTGTTTGTTCTTCACTGGTTGCCCTTTTCTTGTGGCAACAGGTTACAAACCTTGCTGCTGTGATGGCACACTGTGGTATTTCACCCAATAGATAAGGGAGTTTATCAAATGTTTTATTTGTTTTCAAATTATTTGTTGGTCTGAGTAATCTGATCTAACATGCTCATACAATTGGCAGGAGGTTGGGGAGTGCAGATCAGTTTCCACCTCATTTCCTGTCTTCTCTTGAGAGCCAGATCTGCCTACGGCGGCCTTTCTCAATAGCAAGGCTATGCTCACTGAGTTTGTACATAGTCAAAGTTTTCCTTAAGTTTGGGTCAGTCACAGTGGTCAGGTATTCTGCCACTGTGTACTCTCTGTTAGCCACATTACAGTCTAGTTTGCTTTTTGTTATCTTATGATTTGGTTGGGTCTAATTGTGTTGTTGTCCTGGGGCTCTGTGGGGTGTGTTTGTGTTTGTGAACAGAGCCAGCGCCAGGACCAGCTTGCTTAGGGGACTCTTCTCCAGGTTCATCTTTCTGTAGGTGACGGCTGTTATGGAAGGTTTTGGAATCGCTTTTATGTTGTAGAATTTATTTGATAATTAGCGGGTATCGGCCTAATTCTGCTCTGCATGCATTCTTTAGTGTTCTACGCTCTATACGGACAATATTTGATATTCTTGGTTGGTGAGTGGACCCCAGACCTCACAACCATAAAGGGCAATGGGTTTTATAACTGATTCAAGTATTCTCTAAACTCTCTCTCTCCCTCCCTCTCTCTCTCTCTCTCTCTCTCTAGCGTTCAATTTACACTCCAGTTTGTTTGTCTGAAGAGGATCACACTGTTCAGGGTTCTAAGACTGGTCTAATCTGCATAAGTGTGTGGTGGATGTACACTGTATTGACGTGTGTCAGGCTAGGGTCTATTTTTCTCCACTTCCTGTCTGACTGACGTGCCAACAGTAAACTGCCTGTTACTCAGGACCAGACGCCAGGACATGCATATCATTGGTACCATTGGATAGAAAACACTTTGAAGTGTGTAGAAATGTTAAAATAAATTATGTCATGTATGAGACACAATTGAAAATCCAAAGAAAAAACACCCAGAAAATAATTTATTTTGAGAGCCCATGCTTTTTCAATGGAAAGTTATGGGTGCTATGCAATTTCAGATCCAAGATTGCAGTTCCTATGGATTCCTATGGTGCGCAATTCAAATAAATAATCATAATATTAAACATTTATGAACATACAAGTATCTTATATCAGTTAAAAGCATAAATTATTGTTGGGCACGTCAGTAAGGATGGAAATTCTGAAAAAATGACCCTAGCCCTGAGAAGTTAATATGATTATTTATGGGAAGTGCGCGCCCTTGAATTTCACTGGAAGTTGTCGACAGGTGTGCCGCTTGTGAGACGCCAAGCCCTAAGAAGTTTTAACCCTGCATGAGTTTAGAATGAACTGACTCTGTGGCAACACATAACTCAATCTATCTCATTTTGATGTTCTCTCTCTTTTGTAATCTCTTCCTCTCTGTCTCTCCTCTCTCTCTCTCTCTCTCTCTCTCTCTCTCTCTCTCTCTCTCTCTCTCTCTCTCTCTCTCTCCTCTCTCTCTCTCTCTCTCTCTCTCTCTCTCTCTCTCTCTCTCCCTCTCTCTCTCTCTCTCCCCTCTCTCTCTCTCTCTCTCTCTCCCTCTCTCTCTCTCTCTCTCTCTTTCTTTCTGGGCATGACTATCATCCTTCCTCTCTCACTCTCTGCCTCTCCATTTACCTCTCCTTCTCACCCCCCCACCCCTTTCACTCTCCCTTCACTTCTCCTTCTCTCCCCCACCTCTCTCACTCTCCCTTCACTTCTCCTTCTCTCCCCACACCTCTCTCACTCTCCCTTAACCTCTCCTTCTCACCCCCACCCCTTTCACTCTCCCTTCACTTCTCCTTCTCTCCCCCCACCTCTCTCACTCTCCCTTCACTTCTCCTTCTCTCCCCACACCCTCTCACTCTCCCTTCACCTCTCCTTCTCTCCCCACACCTCTCTCACTCTCCCTTCACCTCTCCTCCTCTCCCCACACCCTCTCACTCTCCCTTCACCTCTCCTTCTCTCCCCACACCTCTCTCACTCTCCCTTCACTTCTCCTTCTCACCCCACACCTCTCTCACTCTCCCTTCACCTCTCCTTCTCTCCCCACACCTCTCTCACTCTCCCTTCACCTCTCCTTCTCTCCCCCCACCCCTTTCACTCTCCCTTCACCTCTCCTTCTCTCCCCACACCTCTCTCACTCTCCCTTCACCTCTCCTTCTCTCCCCACACCTCTCTCACTCTCCCTTCACCTCTCCTTCTCTCCCCACACCTCTCACTCTCCCTTCACCTCTACATTCTCTCCCCCCACCTCTCTCCTTCTCCCTTCACCTCTCCTTCTCTCCCCCCACCTCTCCTTCTCTCCCCCCACCTCTCTCCCTCTCCCTTCACCTCTCTATCTCTCCCCCCACCTCCCTCTCCCTCCTTCCCCCTGCTTCCCTCCAGGCTTTCATCTCTACCAGGTTAGATTACTGCCTGTCTGCCAGCGTTCCTGGAAGCTTTTTATCTCTGCTTTCCTTTGTCTAGAAAAACGTGGGGACTAGGGAGAGTGAGAGAGAGAGAGTGTGTGTGAGAGAGAGAGAGAGAGAGAGAGAGAGAGAGAGAGAGAGAGAGAGAGGAGAGAGACAGAGACAGAGACAGAGACAGAGAGAGAGAGAGAGAGAGAGAGAGAGAGAGAGAGAGAGAAAGAGGCGTTTCCTCTGTGAGTCTCTGTGTTTTGGGCATTGATTTCAGAGCTTTTGGTAGTTAACCTGCGCAGCTCCAACCCAGCGTGCTGATGGTTAATTTCCCCCTGGTCTGTCTCCGAACGCCCACTCAAATCGTAGCTGCTGCAGCGCAGTGCTAGCTAGGACTGCTGGGTAGAATTCACGAGGGAGAGAAGTAGGTAGAGAGGGGGAGAGAGGTAGAGGAGGGGAGATGGCGAAAGAGAGAGATGGGCACTCACACACACATCGAAAAGCACTGCAAAAGCACTGCAAACACTGTATTACACAACTAACAGCAGCAAAATCCAAAGAAAAAAGTCAATTCACAAGGGAGGGAGAGCCAGGGATGTTCACAGCATAGTACACCTCCCAGCTATTAATACTGACTCCAATCCCCACACTACACACGCCCCTAGTGGGAAGAATAGAAGGGGGACTTTGGGATATATGATCACCACCAAATCACTAAAAGACAGATGAAACACCAGGTATCACTTCTCATGTGGCAATGCAACGGTACTTTGAAGGCACACAAAGAAACTGATTGATTAAACAACATCTGCAGATTAATTCTGCAACATGCATAATTCATAAACATGTGTATGCAGAGAGTTACAACAAACATCGTGTGTTGGACGTTCCAGGATTCCAAGAAAACTGTTCTGTTGCAGCATCTGGGAGGCAGTGTTGTTCAGTTGATGCCGGGAAGTTAATTCAGCACATACTGTAGCTAGTATGTGTGTGTGTCTGTGTGTGTGTGTGTCTGTGTGTGTGTCTGTGTGTGTGAGACAGCACACAGGTGTTTACTCTATGCGTACGTGTGTTCAATGTAGACTCAAGCGCAGACTAACGGTGGAGGTGTGTCTGTATGAGTGAATGAGTGTGTGTGAATGTGTGTGTGTGTGTGTGTGTGTGTGTGTGTGTGTGTGTGTGTGTGTGTGTGTGTGTGTGTGTGTGTGTGTGTGTGTGTGTGTGTGTGTGTGTGTGTGTGTGTGTGTGTGTGTGCGTGTGTGTGTGTGTGTGTGTGAGAGAGAGAGAGAGACAGAGAAAGAGGGGGAGAATGGGGAGAGAGGGGGTGAGGGGGATAATGGGGGAGAGAGGGGGTGAGGGGGAGAGAGGGGTGAGGAGAGAGAGCTGACAGCTTGCTTACGAACAGCAGTGAAGGTTTAATTATAGAAGGCCCTGCAACTGTTTGCACCTCAGCTCCAGCCCAGGGTGCCTGACTCTGTGTGTGTGTGTGTGTGTGTGTGTGTGTGTGTGTGTGTGTGTGTGTGTGTGTGTGTGTGTGTGTGTGTGTGTGTGTGTGTGTGTGTGTGTGTGTGTGTGTGTGTGTGTGTGTGTGGTGGGGAGACTGTGTCAGTGGGCTAGAGCAGGAGAGCAGAGTTCACCTGAGACTCCCTACAGGTACTGTTACTAATCACAGTCCAATATTAATGTCCCACCTGAGACTCCCTGCAGGTACTGTTACTAATCACAGTCCAATATTAATGTCCCACCTGAGACTCCCTGCAGGTACTGTTACAAATCACAGAACAGGGTAGGGTCACACTGCTGCACTGAGGATAGGAGTGTCTGTCTGTCTGTCTGTCTGTCTGTCTGTCTGTCTGTCTGTCTGTCTGTCTGTCTGTCTGTCTGTCTGTCTGCCCATGTACCTACCGTTGTATGTGTATGTTGTTGTGCACGAATCTGAAAATACTATGGGTATGTGTACGTTACACGTGTGTGTCAGCAGGTGTGTGTCCATCATGTTTACCTGTGTTGCTGACACACAGGTCAGCCTTGAGAGGATATCAGATTACAACAGGAACTCTGTTTATCACTCAGTATGTTTCCTTGTGCTTTCATCTTACCCCATACACATGACAATATATCAGCCTCATCACTTTATCATGGCAGGCCTACAATAACACCACCACATCTCTCTGCCTCTGTCTCTCTCTCTCTCTCTCTCTCTCTCTCTCTCTCTCTCTCTCTCTCTCTCTCTCTCTCTCTCTCTCTCTCTCTCTCTCTTTCTCTCTCTCTCTCTCTCTCTCTCTCTCTCTCTGCGGTAGTTCTTGTGTGCTGGCAGTTAGCCAAGGCCAAGCTAAAACGAAAAAAGGTTTTTACAATTCCTGACATTTAATCCTAGTAAAAAAATCCCTGTCTATGGTCAGTTAGGATCACTTTATTTTAAGAATGGGAATGATTTATTTCAGCTTTTATTTCTTTCATCACAATCCCAGTGGGTCAGAAGTTTACATACACTCAAATAGTATTTGGTAACATTGCCTTTAAATTGTTTAACTTGGGTCAAACATTTCGGGTAGCCTTTCACAAGCTTCCCACAATAAGTTGGGTACATTTTGGCCCATTCCTCCTGCCAGAGCAGGTGTAACTGAGTCAGATTTGTAGGCTTCCTTGCTCGCTCCTTGCTTGCTTTTTCAGTTCTGCCAACAAATTTTCTATAAGATTGAGGTCAGGGATTTGTGATGGCCACTCCAATACCTTGACTTTGTTGTCCTTAAGCCATTTTGCCACAACTTTTGAAGTATGCTTGGGGTCATTGTCCATTTGGAAGACCCATTTGCGACCAAGCTTTAACTTCCTGACTGACGTCTTGAGATGTCAATATATCCACATCTTTTTCCATCCTCATGATACCATCTATTTTGTGAAGTGCACGAGTCCCTCCTGCAGCAAAGCACCCCCACAACTTGATGCTGCCACCCCTGTGCTTCGCGGTTGGGATGGTGGTCTTCGGCTTGCAAGCTTCCCCCTTTTTCCTCCAAACATAACGATGGTCATTATGGCCAAACAGTTCTATTTTTGTTTCATCAGACCAGAGGGCATTTCTCCAAAAAGTACGAT
>NC_088238.1:13585441-13600441 GCF_036934945.1 Oncorhynchus masou masou | reverse complement strand
ATAATGCTCACTCTCATGTAGAGGTTGTTGTTAAGGTGGTATAAAACAGCTGTAAAGTCATTGCCATTATCAATAACATCAAGTGTGATGTTTGTCACAATACCTGCCACACGAGCCTACATGCAAACATTAAACTCAAGCCAATAATGGCACACAGCCCATAGTCTTACTAGCGATTATAGCGATGCTAAGCTAACCCTCCCTCTTTGTACACAGCCCATAGCTAGCATGTAATAGCTCCCTTTCTCCATACACAGCCCATAGCTAGCATGTAATAGCTCCCCTTCTCCATACACAGGCCATAGCTAGCATGTAATAGCGATGCTAAGCTAGCTCCCGTTCTCCGTACACAGCCCATAGCTAGATTTAATACCAATGCTAAGCTTGCTCCCCTTCTTTGTACACAGCCCATAGCTAGCTAGCTCCCCTTCTCCGTACACAGCCCATAGCTAGCTAGCTCCCCTTCTCCATACACAGCCCATAGCTTGCATGTAATAGTGATGCTAAGCTAGCTCCCCTTCTCTTTACACAGTCCATAGCTAGCATGGGTTAATATCAGTGAGCGGAGGGAGGGAGAGAGTTCTCAGTGTTTGAGACAGACAGATGGTTCCCTCACTGCTACTCCCTCCCTCCTCTATACACCCATAACACTCTTGAATGCCCTGTGAACCACTGTCTGTTGTGTCCCAAATGGAACCCTTATTCCTATTTAGTGCTCTACTGAGGTCTTTTCCCAGTGGTCAAAAGTAGGGCACTATGCAAGGAATATGGTGCCATTTGGGATGCACTCTCTGTGACTCTGTATGTACCGTGGAATACCGGCTGAATAAGCACATTACTGGATAACTAGGTCTCAGTCTCATGTCAGAACTAGATGTTCATCCATGTTTCTCAAATGTCAAATTAAGGCTTAAAACAAAAATAACTTTATATTGCTGGATTTGAACTTGCAACCTTGGGAATCAGAGGCAGATGCATACGGCCCTCCTCCATTCCCGTCCACAATGCCCTCACAAAACCAAAACCTACTTGAAGGTAACAGCGCTCACTGGGGGCTGGTTTCCACATCATCTCCCGAAGTCCTCAGACAAGGATGGACATCGAATACTGACTGGTATGACGGTGACCAGGCTGGGAATACTGTATTCTCTGTGGGTTAGGGTGGGTGACCTGGCTGGGAATACTGTATTCTCTGTGGGTTAGGGTGGGTGACCTGACTGGGAATACTGTATTCTCTGTGGGTTAGGGTGGGTGACCAGGCTGGGTGTATTCTCTGGCTGGGAATACTGTGGGTTAGGGTGGGTGACCTGGCTGGGAATACTGTATTCTCTGTGGGTTAGGATGGGTGACCTGGCTGGGAATACTGTGGGTTAGGGTGGGTGACCTCTGTGGGTTAACTGTATTATAAGCTATTACATAATTACATATAATCAATGAATCCATTCATTTCACCTGCTCTTGGAAATGGTATTCTCTCTATCTCTACTCACATTGTGCAACCCTCTCCCCATCTCCTCTCTCTCTCACGGCCACGTGATAAGATTGTAATCTACAGGATATATGTGTTAACATCTAACAGCCTACTGTGTCTCCAGTCCATGAGGAAATAAACTGTGGTTCCCCGTCTGTCTACTGGAGACCTCTGCATGGCTTGATAAAGGCTGTTCATCTACAGACACTACAGTAAGTGCATGTAGGCTGTGTGTGAATTTTTATTATTTTACCTTTATTTAACTAGGCAAGTCAGTTAAGAACAAATTCTTATTTTCAATGATGGCCTAGGAACTGTGGGTTAACTGCCTGTTCAGGGGCAGAAACGACAGATTTGTACCTTGTCAGCTCGGGGTTTTGAACTTGCAACCTTCCGGTTACTAGTCCAACGCTCTAACCACTAGGCTACCCTGCCATATGTGGGTGCGTGCGTTCGTGCCTGGATTTAGATTAGAGTTTATTAGTCACATGCACAGGAAGAATGCAGGATACAGTGAAATTCAGAGGTTGGCAATGAGCACCCAATGGTGAGGGTACGACCCTCTGTAGCACCTTGATGTCAGTGGCGGTGGAGTTGCAGAACCAGGCTGTGCTGCAGCCAGACAGTATGCTCTCGATGGCGCGTCTGCAGAATACTGCGTGGGCCCTCGGGGACAGGCTGAATCTCTTTAGCCTCCTGAGGTTGAAGAATCACGTCCGTACCTTCTTCACCACGGTGTCCGTGTGGTTTGAACATTTCAGCTGTGTGTGTGTGTGTGATTAAGTCTGCAGTGCTGAGCAGAAGGGTAGTGGTGGTGACGGGGACTCGGGGGAGACAGGGTACATCACTAGTGGTTCAGAAGTTGTGATCTGTTTAAAACCCAACCAGGGATCTGACCTAGGGGACATGCAGCTGTTGGACATACCAGTGACATTCACAGCGAAGACGATCATTGACATGGACATTTCATAACCCTACTCCTTACACACAAGTACATGTACAAAGGCAGATGTACAATGGCATACACAGTACAGTAGTAAATATATATGTAAACACCATGGGACCAAGCAGCCGTCATACGCATTCTGTGTCCTAGAGATGAACGTACTTTGGTGTAAAAGTGCAAATCAATCCCAGAACAACATCCACTATAAAACAAGTCCTGTATCGACATAACCTGAAAGGCCACTCGGCAAGGAAGAAGCCCCTGCTCCAAAACCGCCATAAAAAAGCCAGACTATGGTTTGCAACTGCACATGGGGACAAAGATCGTACTTTTTAGAGAAATGTCCTCTGGTCGGATGAAACAAAATTAGAACTGTTTGGCCATAATGACCATCGTTATGTTTGGAGGAAAAAGGGGGAGGCTTGCAAGCTGAAGAACACCATCCCACCCGTGAAGCACGGGGGTGGCAGCATCATGTTGTGTGGGAGCTTTGTTGTAGGAGGGACGTGTGCACTTCACAAAATATATGGCATCATGAGGGAGGAAAATTATGTGGATATATTGAAGCAACATCTCAAGACATCAGTCAGGAAGGTAAAGCTTGGTCGGAAATGGGTCTTCCAAATGGACAATGACCCCAAGCATACTTCCAAAGTTGTGGCAAAATGGCTTAAGGACAACAAAGTCAAGGTATTGGAGTGGCCATAACAAAGCCCTCACCGCAATCCTATAGAAAATTTGTGGGCAGAACTGAGAAAGAGTGTGCGAGCAAGGAGGCCTACTAACCTGACTCAGTTACACCACCACCATCAGTTCTGGCAAATTACCCAGGGCCCTTGCTTCCCCTCTTCATCCCTTCCTCTCTTCCCTCTTCATCTCTTCCCCTCTTCCCCTCTTCCTCTCTTCATCTATTCCTCTCATCCTCCCTTCCCCTCTCCCCTCCCTAATCTCTCTCCTCATTCTTCCCCATCACCTTCCTCCAGTCGCCGATCCTAGCCCGTTCCCTAATACAGCCCAGAGGTAAAGCCTGGGGGCAACATTAAGGGCCCCGTTCCCCCTCATCTCCTCTTTAAGGAGGCATAAGTCAGGGCTGGGGCCAGACCCGGGGCCAGGGACCGAGATTAAGGGATTAGTCCCTTCTAACTCTTTACCACTTTAATGAGGGCCTTTTCTTCTCTGTCACCCAACTGTGTCCCAGTCGGCCCAGAGCCGTCACCGCCACTACTACCATAGCCGTCCCATTAATAATGCAGCACTGCATTGTGGGAGAAAGGGCCCGACACTTCCCAATGAAGTAGGGGGTTACTGGGAAGAAAATAGCAATTTAGGACCAAACCCTCTCATCCTCTCATATGTGATGGGCAATAAGAGGAGGACACATTTGAATCTACACTTGAATCTACAATTGTCAGAATTGCAGTGGGGATACTCCTAATAACTGGAGCAGCACTGGAAATGCAGAGTTGGAAAGGGAGAAAGCCTGACAGGTCAATAGAAGGGGTTAAAGAGGCCAGGACAAAGCAGTCAGGGTTAATTCTGCATTGTGGCTCCGTACAGTAGTTTTCAAAGCTCAGAGTCCCAGAAGTCCAATCAATGGGGAATTGAAGAACAATATTGCCCTCCTTTTGTCCTTGGCTTAAACCTGCATAGACCACTATGATTCTGTCCTCTTTCCCCCATATTCTGGATGAGCTACAGATCAAGTCATTCCCAAGTCGTGATGTCAGTCAAATTAGTAGCATACAGTAAGCCAAACAGTGGCCTCAGGCTGAGGGTCAGCATGACAATCAACAGGACTGCTCCTGTATTACTGTATTCACTGTCCCAACGCCTTTCACCCATTCCAACAGGGGGACAATGGCAACTGTCATTAAGAAAAGTTGACAGAAGCCACAGGGGTCACAATAATGACAAGAGAAGATAGGGGCCATTTGGGGGATGTGGACCCCCTGCATGGATGCTGCTTGCGTACACAAGTTCATATGGACATGCCAGGGTTTCTCAACAAAATAAAAATCCATCCCTAGAACACTTCAGTCCAACAGGGTCCTCAAAATGATAACTCCAAATGGGGTCCAAGGGAGGCCTCTCGATTGGACAATGGGTCTGTCACTCACCAAGGGGTCGGGTGGGGGTGGTCAGAACTTTGGCTGAGAGGACAATGACAGTCAAGGATTCCACAGATTCCTCCTTTTTACATCCCTTCTTCCTCCTTCTTCTGAGGATCTGTCAAGGAACGCGTGGCGAATCTCCCAGCAAAGGCCTTTAATAACCTGAACTGACATCCTGTGTGTGTCAGAAGCTGGGGGGGGGGGGGGGGTCAGGGCATTCACAGATACAACAACCTCCTTTAATAAACGAAGGCCACTGATATACGAATGCATGAGTGAACAACGGCTATTCAGCCCATTGGGGAGTGGATCAAGACGAGTCATTGACAGAGACCAGGGTCTGGTTCAGGAAAAACATTGAGGGGTCCTGAACACTGAAGACCGTTTCACAGCTAAGGCCCTGGGGCTAAAATACCACGACCCTCCATTTCATGGTTCACACTGATCTCGGAGGCCAAAGGACACCACTTTAGCCACTTACAGATGACTTGGTGCTCTTTCACACAACCCTACACACACTCACACACAGCCACACACATGCAAAGCCACACATACACCCACACACAGCCACACACAACCACACACACACACAGCCACCCACACACAGCCACACACACACTCACGCATACACTCACACACAGCCACACACACACACACACACACACACACACACACACAGCCACACACAGCCACACATGCACGCATAAACACTCCTACACAGCACTCACAATCAGCCAGCCAACCCTGCTACTACAGAATCCTATCTCAAACCTCTTAAGTGCAGGGATATTGAACACCCCCTGGCAACTGCAGCCATTTTTTTCTGACACTCCCAACAGAGAGAGAACACAAGAACAAAAATGAGACAGAGGGAACAGGCAAGAATGAATAAGAAAAAAACATCTCTCTCTCTACTCTCCTCCCCAGTGGAGACAGGACAAGGCTGTTTCCTCCCCTCAGTCTCTGTCCAGGCTCCAGTCTGCTAAATCTCCTAGCAGCCAGCAGCATTAATAAGAACAAGCCAGTGTGCACCAGTAGAAGTCCCTCAGGATCCCATGAGCAGAACCTCCTCTCCACACACACACACACACACACACACACACACACACACACACACACACACACACACACACACACACACACACACACACACACACACACACACACACACACACACACACACACACACACACACACACACACACACGCACAGGTACACACACACACAGCTGGGGGTTTTGAAAACCAACAGACCGAACTACCGATACTCTCCAAAAAAGAATGAGGGAAAGAGAGACAGAGGAGAGAGAGAAGGAGAGGAGAGAGAGTAGGAGAGGACAATAACTCAGGGAGACAGTGATGAATGCTGGCGTTTACCACATTTCCCAATCTGCACGTGGTGCATGCAGGAGGACATTTATTTAGGGAGGAAAAGGGCAGAGGCTGAGGAGAGAGTGAGAGGGAGAGAGAGAGAGAGAGAGGGAGAGAGAGAGAGAGAGAGAGAGAGAGAGAGAGAATGGTGGACAGAGATTTTGGGAGATTTTTGAGGTGAGAGTTAGGATGGAAGACGTACTGTACCAGTCAAAAGTTTGGACACATCTACTCATTCCAGGGTTTTTCTTTATTTTTCTTTATTTTTACTACTTTATTTTTACTTTATTTTTTATAACAGTGAAGACATCAAAACACCTTTGTGTAACCAGGTAGGCAAGTTGAGAACATGTTCTAATTTACAATTGCGAACTGGCCAAGATAAAGCAAAGCAGTTCGACACATACAACAACACAGAGTTACACATGGAGTAAAACAAACATACAGTCAATAATACAGTAGAAAAATAAGTTGATGTACAATGTGAGCAAGTGAGGTGAGATAAGGGAGGTAAAGGCAAAAAAGGCCATGGTGGCGAAGTAAATACAATATAGCAAGTAAAACACTGGAATGGTAGATTTGCAGTGGAAGAATGTGCAAAGTAGAGATAGAAATAATGGGGTGCAAAGGAGCAAAATAAATAAATAAATACAGTAGGGGGAGAGGTAGTTGTTTGGGCTAAATTATAGATGGGCTATGTACAGGTGCAGTAATCTGTGAGCAGCTCTGACAGCTGGAGCTTAAAGCTAGTGATGGAGATAAGTGTTTCCAGTTTCAGAGATTCTTGTAGTTCGTTCCAGTCATTGGCAGCAGATAACTGTAAGAAGAAGCGTCCAAAGGAAGAATTGGTTTTGGGGGTGACCAGAGAGATATACCTGCTGGAGCGCGTGCTACAGGTGGGTGCTGCTATGGTGACCAGAGAGATATACCTGCTGGAGAGCGTGCTACAGGTGGGTGCTGCTATGGTGACCAGAGAGATATACCTGCTGGAGAGCGTGCTACAGGTGGGTGCTGCTATGGTGACCAGAGAGATATATGCTGGAGAGCGTATGGTGACCAGAGATATACCTGCTGGAGAGCGTGCTACAAGTGGGTGCTGCTATGGTGACCAGAGAGATATACCTGCTGGAGAGCGTTCTACAGGTGGGTGCTGCTATGGTGACCAGAGAGATATACCTGCTGGAGCGCGTGCTACAGGTGGGTGCTGCTATGGTGACCAGAGAGATATACCTGCTGGAGCGCGTGCTACAGGTGGGTGCTGCTCTGGTGACCAGAGATATATACCTGCTGGAGTGTGTGCCTCAGGTGGGTGCTGCTATGGTGACCAGCGAGCTGAGATAAGGGGGGACTTTACCTAGCAGGGTCTTGTAGATGACCTGGAGCCAGTGGGTTTGGTGACGAGTATGAAGCGAGGGTCAGCCAACGAGAGCATAAAGGTCACAGTGGTGGGTAGGATATATGGAGGTTTGGTGACAAAACGGATGGCACTGTGATAGACGGCATCCAATTTATTGAGTAGGGTATTGGAGGCTATTTTGTAAATTACATCGCCGAAGTCGAGGATCTGTAGGATGGTCAGTTTTACAAGGGTATGTTTGGCAGCATGAGTGAATGATGCTTTGTTGCGAAATAGGAAGCCAATTCTAGATTTAACTTTGGATTGGAGATGTTTGATGTGAGTCTGGAAGGAGAGTTTACAGTCTACCAGACACCTAGGTATTTGTAGTTGTCCACATATTCTATGTCAGAACCGTCCAGAGTAGTGATGCTGGACGGGTGGGCAGGTGCAGGCAGCGATCGGTTGAAGAGCATACATTTAGTTGTATTTAAGAGCAATTGGAGGCCACGGAAGGAGAGTTGTATGGCATTGAGGCTTGTCGTCTGGAGGGTTGTTAACACTGTGTCCAAAGAAGGGCCAGAAGTATACAGAATGGTGTCATCTGCGTAGAGGTGGATCAGAAACTCACCAGCAGCAACAGCGACATAATTGATGTATACAGAGAAGAGAGTTGGTCCAAGAATTGAACCCTGTGGCACCCGCATAGAGACTGCCAGAGGCCCGGACAACAGGCCCTCCGATTTGACACACTGAACTCTATCAGAGAAGTAGTTGGTGAAGCAGGCGAGGCAGTCATTTGAGAAACCAAGGCTATCGAGTCTGCCGATGAGGATGTGGTAATTGATTTCGATTGAGTTGAAAGCCTTGGCCAGGTCAATGAATACGGCTGCACAGTATTGTTTCTTATCGATGGTGGTTAAGATATCGTTTAGGACCTTGAGCATGGCTGAGGTACACCCATGACCAGCTCTGAAACCAGATTGCATAGCGGAGAAGGTATGGTGGGATTCGAAATGGTCGGTAATCTGTTTGTTGATTTGGCTTTTGAAGACCTTAGAAAGGTTTGGTAGGATAGATATAGGTCTGTAGCAGTTTGGGTCAAGAGTGTCCCCCCCTTTGAAGAGGGGGATGACCACAGCTGCTTTCCAATCTTTGGGAATCTCAGACGACACGAAAGAGAGGTTGAACAGGCTAGTAATAGGGGTTGCAACAATTTCAGCAGATAATTTTAGAAAGAAAGGGTCCAGAAATAACAAACATAGAGTCATGTATTAACCAAAAAGTGTTAAACAAATTTTTCAAATTAGCCACCCTTGATGAGAGCTTTGCACACTCTTGGCGTTCTCTCAACCAAGCGTCATTTTTGGGTTACTACATGATTCCATATGTGTTATTTCATTGTTTTGATGTCTCCACAATTATTCAACAATGTAGAAAATAGTAAAAATAAAGAAAAACCCTGGAATGAGTAGATGTGTCCAAACGTTTACCTGGTACTGTATATGAAACGGCTCACTTGAATATGAGCAAATCCGTTATTCAAAGTTCTGTTTTGACATCACCAAGCCATTACAGAGAACATGTCTGGATGAGGATGGATTTCCCCTACAACCCAATTTACACCAGCCACAGTGTGTTCCACTAAAAGAGCTGGGCTTTGGGGTCAGAGTCAGAGCCGTGGGGGCTCAGTTGGTGGAGGGCTTGAACTAGAGTGAGAGTGTGTGTGTGTGGTGTTTTACATAACTCTCAATGTGTGTGTTTCCTCTAGTGGGGCCACAGGTAGAGCAGGGGCCACCACAGTTAGGATGAGGCCAGGTAGGTACACCAGGAAGAGCAGGGGCCACCACAGTTAGGATGAGGCCAGGTAGGTACACCAGGAAGAGCAGGGGCCACCACAGTTAGGATGAGGCCAGGTAGGTACACCAGGAAGAGCAGGGGCCACCACAGTGAGGATGAGGCCAGGTAGGTACACTAGGAAGAGCAGGGGCCACCACAGTTAGGATGAGGCCAGGTAGGTACACCAGGAAGAGCAGGGGCCACCACAGTGAGGATGAGGCCAGGTAGGTACCACAGGTAGAGCAGGGGCCACCACAGTTAGGATGAGGCCAGGTAGGTACACCAGGAAGAGCAGGGGCCACCACAGTGAGGATGAGGCCAGGTAGGTAACACAGGTAGAGCAGGGGCCACCACAGTTAGGATGAGGCCAGGTAGGTACCACAGGTAGAGCAGGGGTCACCACAGTGAGGATGAGGCCAGGTAGGTAACACAGGAAGAGCAGGGGCCACCACAGTTAGGATGAGGCCAGGTAGGTACACCAGGAAGAGCAGGGGCCACCACAGTGAGGATGAGGCCAGGTAGGTACCACAGGTAGAGCTTGGGCCACCACAGTTAGGATGAGGCCAGGTAGGTACACCAGGAAGAGCAGGGGCCACCACAGTGAGGATGAGGCCAGGTAGGTACACCAGGAAGAGCAGGGGCCACCACAGTGAGGGTGAGGCCAGGTAGGTACCACAGGTAGAGCAGGGGCCACCACAGTGAGGGTGAGGCCAGGTAGGTACCACAGGTAGAGCAGGGGCCACCACAGTGAGGGTGAGGCCAGGTAGGTACCACAGGTAGAGCAGGGGCCACCACAGTTAGGATGAGGCCAGGTAGGTACCACAGGAAGAGCAGGGGCCACCACAGTGAGGGTGAGGCCAGGTAGGTACCACAGTTAGGCTGAGGCCAGGTAGGTACCACAGGTAGAGCAGGGGCCACCACAGTTAGGATGAGGCCAGGTAGGTACACCAGGAAGAGCAGGGGCCACCACAGTTAGGATGAGGCCAGGTAGGTAACACAGTTAGGATGAGGCCAGGTGGGTACCACAGTTAGGATGAGGCCAGGCAGGTAACACAGTTAGGATGAGGCCAGGTAGGTAACACAGTTAGGATGAGGCCAGGTGGGTACCACAGGAAGAGCAGGGGCCACCACAGTGAGGATGAGGCCAGGCAGGTAACACAGTTAGGATGAGGCCAGGTGGGGTGGGACAGAGGTCCTAGGCTGGGCCAAAAAGGATCCCACGTTCTAACTGTCACTCTAGGTAATGTTATCCCAGTCAAAGGGTTGTGTTCCCTTCCCCATGGTGTCAGGCTAAGAGATGGATGGTGTAGTTAATATAGGTGAGGAGTCTCTCTGTGTGATCTATAGGATGAGAGAGACCATAGGAGCTCGACAGCATGTGTGTTCATCTCTGTGCTGATAGGATCACAGTCTGATCTATGGTCCTTTGATACTCTAACACAATATACACACACACACAAACACATAATGCACGCACACATACACAAGCGCGCACACACAAAGCACACACACACACACGCACACGCACACGCACACGCACACACACACACACACATATACACAAGCGCACACACACACACATATACACAAGCGCGCACACACACACACACACACACACACACACACACACACACACACACACACACACACACACACACACACACTTCCCTGGAAACACAGTCCTCTGCAGCTGACTTGTGTTCAAAGCCAATGTTTCATCAACTTCCAATCAACGTCAGAAGAATCACATACAGTTTCTCCTCGGCTCCAAACAAGAGAGAGAGAACGGAGGACTATGATGTCCGTGACTGATTAATTAACGGTGTTTATTAGGAGCACAAAGGAAGCCCTTCGTTCTCTCTGTGTGTCCGTACATATGCCCGTTCAGGAGCCGTGCGTCCTGTGCGCGTCTCGCAGATGAAAAACGGCCTGCGTGTAGTTAATTGGATATGTTTGTGTAATTAGTGGCGTTATGGCTTGCATGGCCACGTGTCTCTTTTGTTTGTCTGTTTCGGAACACAGAGGCAGAATGGGAGCAGAAACTTGATTACACAGATGTTAATTACAGTGGAATTATCTCGGGCTCTGCTACAGTTAACGGCTGTCCAACAACACAACCAGAAAGGACTTGATACAACATTGGTGACTCGCCGAGTTAGGCCGGTCACGGGGAAATGTGCTTCGACAAAGAGATGGACCCGACGGCCGGTTTGCTCATGACTACATGTGTCAGAGCTGCCGTCAACAGTCTTAACAACAGAACCAGGAACTCAACAAACAGTGTTATTGCATTGCTCTTCTCAGGGAAAGACTCTACATTCAAAGGTGTGTATAACTTACAGACTCATATAATACTTTAATATATCTTTAATCACACTTTAACAAAGAATATCTTCATATCCTACTTTAATCACACTTTAACAAAGAATATCTTCATATCCTACTTTAATCACACTTTAACAAAGAATATCTTCATAAATCCCACACAGTGTTAAAGCAGAGACTTCAGAAAGCAGCAGGTGTCATCCACTATGTTTCAGCTACACTGTATTACCAGTCCACAACTATAGAGACATGTTCTGGTCAGCATCTTAGCACCAATGTGACAGAATGTTTTAACATTGGCTTCCTCTCTACTCTCACGTGCTATAAGCAAACCATCTTCAGAGGAATGTGGAAAGGCCAGAATGTCACAGCTGCTTCGTGTAGCTTTCAGCTTCACCCAAATGAAAGGCTTTTATAATCATCGTGATGCGGCTCATCTCAGACCCCAATGATGGTCGAACAGTAGCTCTGCCTAATGAATGAAATAAATACTGTAGTGTTTTCTCTTCATATTTAGATGTTTTACTCCTCTTTTAAATAGAATAAAATATATATCATCTTCAGACAGGCGTAGTAATGAGGCCATTTGCTTTGATGTCGAGAAATTAACACACACACACACACACACACACACACTATCTCTCCTTACTGTGACTAAAATGCCATCTGATTAGTGGCCACTTATCAGGGCGCTGTTGCTCGGTGGTGTTAATAAGCTTTACCCCAGGCAGTTTTAGATATGGAGCTCACACACACACACGGTGGTGTTACACACACATTACACACACACACAGTTTTAGACACACACACACACACACACACACACACACACACACACACACACACACACACACACACACACACACACACACACACACACACACACACACACACACACACACACACACACACACACACACTTGCATACAATAATGCAGCACTGGAGACCAGCTATAAAGGCCATTTGAGGCTGCTCCCAGACTCCCAATGTATTTGAACTTAGGGTAAATGTTCTGTTGGCAACCATGCTATGTTAACAGTAGGTACAGACACAGCAGGAAATGGAAATGGTTGTGGTATGAAAGCAAGATGTCTGTGATTTCCTGATTTCACTATGTTGTGGAGGTGACACCTTTAATTTTGGCCTGTCACTAATTACGCTAGTGCCTCTAACAAAATCTACCTGGCATAATTAACACACACATAGTCATATTTGTGTAGAGTTGATAGAGATATGTCTGTCTGTCTGTCTGTCTGCTTATCTGTCTGTCTTCTTATTTGTCTGCTTATCTGTCTGCTTATCTGTCTGCCTGCCTGCCTGCCTGCCTGCATGCCTGCCTTCCTGCCTGCCTGCCTGTCGTTCTATTTGTCATTGAGTACTAGAGTACGTCTTAGAGTATGTCATTCTTATGTCATTCTAGAGTACTAGAGTACAGGTCTGGAGTAGAAGACTTGTAGGGATGAGACGCAGACAGGATTCCACTAAGGTGGACCTGAGTGAGAGAACCTCTTACCATTCCTTCCTGCTTTTGATCCCAACATAGTAGAGAAAGACTGGATCCCCCTGACTCCTCTCTCTCTTTCTTTCTCTCTCTCTATCTCTCTCTCCCCACTGCGTAGGCTCTGCTCGGCTCGCCCTACGTTACCATAGCAACTTGGGCCTGTGCGGTGGGGAGTGGCGAGGGAGAGAGAGGAGAGCAGGCTGAGCCTCTACCTGCAGTCCACCGCTACCACAGGTCCCCAGGGACCTTCTCTCTCTTTCACCCTCTCTCTATCTCTCTCTATCACCCTCTCTCTTTCACCCTCTCTCTTTCACCCTCTCTCTATCTCTCTCTATCACCCTCTCTCTATCACCCTCTCTCTTTCACCCTCTCTCTATCTCTCTCTATCACCCTCTCTCTTTCACCCTCTCTCTATCACCCTCTCTCTTTCACCCTCTCTCTTTCACCCTCTCTCTATCTTCTCCCTCTCTCTTTCACCCTCTCTTTCATCTCTCTCTTTCACCCTCTCTCTTTCACCCTCTCTCTTTCACCCTCTCTCTTTCACCCTCTCTCTTTCACCCTCTCTCTTTCACCCTCTCTCTATCTCTCTGTTTCACCCTCTCTCTATCTCTCTGTTTCACCACCTCTCTATCTCTCTGTTTCACCACCTCTCTCTCCAGATGCATCCATTTCTCAGCTGAATACTAAGATCAGCTACTCACACTCTTCATAATGCTGTGTGACAAGAATGTCCTTCAGCATCGCATCTACACACAGATATGATTCTCTCTGTCTTTCTCGCTATCTCCCTCCCTCCCTCCCTCCCTCTCCATACAGGTGACAGTGATATGACATGAATAAGTAATGGCAGTGTTCTCCATCAAGGATGTGAAGTTGAATGGTAATTATAAAAATGTCGCTCTTGGTTACGAACAGAGACCATTTTCTGAGACTTCCAGTTGAATCCGTGTTGGAGATACAATTCGTCTCGTTCACTTCATTACGGTGAGAACCCAAGTGATGCGGGACTATGCGTCCCAAGGCCTCTCCCTATCGCCTGTCTACTTGTGCTGTGAAAGTAATGCTAATGTGTTGAGAGGTTTAGAGATCATTTAACCACAAAGTAATGCAATATAGCTTGTATAACTGCCTCAGACAACATATGAACACAGTTGTCATGATCCATCCTAAGCAGGTAGGTGCTGGGGGCTTCCATAAACTGTCTCAGAACCTGTGTGTGATATCAAACATGTTGTGATTTCCTGGGGGCCACTGATCCTGGTACAGACTTCAGTTGTCACACAACATCAGAAAAGCACACTCTGGCAGGATATCAACTGAACCAGGAATGTCCTCTAATGTCCTCTCCTAATCTGAAATAGAACAATATCACATTTAGCCAGGAGTCCACCACCCACATAATTATAGCTCCAATTCCCTCTGACTGACAGTGTAACCCAATTAAGAGTATCCTGTATGGACAGGGTGTGTGTGTGTGTGTGTGTGTGTGTGTGTGTGTGTGTGTGTGTGTGTGTGTGTGTGTGTGTGTGTGTGTGTGTGTGTGTGTGTGTGTGTGTGTGTGTGTGTGTGTGTGTGTGTGTGTGTGTGTGTGTGTGTGTGTGTGTGTGTGTGTGTGTGTGTGTGCGTGTGCTGATGGGAGAGATAGACATTGTTACACTCAGACATCCCATATGGGAGGTCATGGCTGTGTCCCGGCACGCTGCAATGCATTGTGGGGCAGCTACAGTGGCCTAGAAGACCCATTTCAGTATAAGGCCAACATGGGAGGACTAACCAGGGTCATATCAAGCCATACCAAAAATATTGGTCTTGATCTGTGTTAGATTTATGGCACTGTCTAATACATTTCACATCAGTTATGTTGCTTTGAATTTAGCAATAATATGTTAATACATTGAAAATACCCTCTTCTTTTCCAACACACAATAAAGTCTCAGTCACGACGTTGTGGGCCCTTCAAATCCTCCAGGACTAATCAACACATTCCAATCAGGGACGAGAGTATGAATTAGGGGAAGCTTGGAAGGCCCTTTCAATCATAATCACCAAGTACCATTCTTTTCCTCGCCTTTCAATTACGCCGTATAATGCAATAATAA
>NC_088238.1:13555441-13580441 GCF_036934945.1 Oncorhynchus masou masou | reverse complement strand
CCTCAGGACAGAGCCTCTAGGACAGAGTCTCTAGGACAGAGTCTCTAAGACAGGGTCTCTAGGACAGGGTCTCTAGGACAGAGTCTCTAGGACAGAGTCTCTAAGGACAGAGTCTCTAAGACTCTCTAGGACAGAGTCTCTAGGACAGAGCCTCTAGGACAGAGCCTCTAGGACAATCTCTAGGACAGAGTCTCTAGGACAGAGAAGGACAGAGTCTCTGAGACAGATCTCTAGGACAGGGTCTCTAGGACAGAGCCTCTAGGACAGAGTCTCTAGGACAGAGTCTCTAGGACAGAGTCTCTGGACAGAGTCTCTAGGACAGAGCCTCTAGGACAGAGCTAGGACAGAGCCTGAGACAGAGACAGGACAGAGCCTCTAGGACAGAGCCTCTAGGACAGAGTCTCAGGACAGAGTCTCTAGGACAGAGCCTCTAGGGAGTCTCTAGGACAGTGTCTCTAGGACAGAGCATCTAGGACATCTCTAGGACAGAGTCTCATGGACAGAGTCTCTAGGACAGAGCCTCTAGAACAGAGTCTCAGGACAGAGTCTCTAGGACAGAGCCTCTAGGACAGAGTAAGTCTCTAGGACAGAGACAGAGCCTCTAGGACAGAGCCTAGGACAGAGCCTGTAGGACAGAGTCTCTAGGACATGTCTCCAGGACAGAGCATCTAGGACAGCGTCTCTAGGACAGAGTCTCTAGGACAGAGCCTCTAGGACAGAGCCTCTAGGACAGAGTCTCTAGGACAGAGTCTCTAGGACAGAGCCTCTAGGACAGAGTCTCTAGGACAGAGAGGACAGAGCCTCTAGGACAGAGTCTCTAGGACAGAGTCTCTAAGACAGAGCCTCTAGGACAGAGCCTCTAGGACAGAGCCTCTAGGACAGAGCCTCTAGGACAGAGCCTCTAGGACAGAGCCTCTAGGACAGAGCCTCTAGGACAGAGTCTCTAGGACAGAGCCTCTAGGACAGAGCCTCTAGGACAGAGTCTCTAGGACAGTGTCTCTAGGACAGAGCATCTAGGACAGAGTCTCTAGGACAGAGTCTCAGGACAGAGCCTCTAGGACAGAGTCTCTAGGACAGAGTCTCTAGGACAGAGCCTCTAGGACAGAGCTTCTAGGACAGAGCCTGTAGGACAGTGTCTCTAGGACAGAGCCTCTAGGACAGAGTCTCTAGGACAGAGCTTCTAGGACAGAGCCTAGGACAGGACAGAGTCTCTAGGACAGAGCCTCTAGGACAGAGTCTCTAGGACAGAGCTTCTAGGACAGAGCCTCTAGGACAGAGCCTCTAGGACAGAGCCTGTAGGACAGAGTCTCTAGGACAGAGCTTCTAGGACAGAGCCTCTAAGGACAGAGCCTCTAGGACAGAGCTTCTAGGACAGAGTCTCTAGGGACAGAGCCTCTAGGACAGAGCCTCTAGGACAGTGGACAGAGCCTCTAGGACAGAGCCTCTAGGACAGAGTCTCTAGGACAGTCTCTAGGACAGAGCCTCTAGGACAGAGTCTCTAGGACAGTCTCTAGGACAGAGCCTCTAGGACAGAGTCTCTAGGACAGATATCTACTGATTGGTGTGTGCTAACATTATTAGGTCACTTTGTACCAGTCAACCTACATGCATTGTTAGCATTTACATTAAGGACTTGCAGCACATTAAGGACAATCAGCATATTAAGGACATTCAGCATATTCTATTTAGAACTAGAACATAGTGGATTAGATTCCACAGGGACTAGACACTATCGGTATTATATGCAATACAAATATGTACTTTTGTCATACCAATACAGCATTTAGAACTGAAATTGACTCGAACCAACTGGAATTGGTTCCTTTAGGAATATCATGGTTAACAATGCTTCTTTGCTGCCTTCTTCAGTTGAGAGTGGAGTTGAAAATCTACCTGTAATTTGACAAAGTTAGCGGAATCTTCAGTCATTTTGGTAATTAAAAGTAAATCTATGGCAATCTATCGTAACTTTGGTAATTTATACTTGAAACTTTTTTATTTAATTATTCATACATAATATTTATTTATTATATCTGTGTTGATATTGTCCAAGAGTTTCTAGTAGACAGACCATACGGTTCAAGAGTTTCTAGTAGACAGACCGTACGGTTCAAGAGTTTCTAGTAGACAGACCATACGGTTCAAGAGTTTCTAGTAGACAGGCCATACGGTTCAAGAGTTTCTAGTAGACAGACCATACGGTTCAAGAGTTTCTAGTAGACAGACCATACGGTTCAAGAGTTTCTAGTAGACAGACCATACGGTTCAAGAGTTTCTAGTAGACAGACCATACGGTTCAAGAGTTTCTAGTAGACAGACCATACGGTTCAAGAGTTTCTAGTAGACAGACCATACGGTTCAAGAGTTTCTAGTAGACAGACCATACGGTTCAAGAGTTTCTAGTAGACAGACCATACAGTTCAAGAGTTTCTAGTAGACAGACCATACGGTTCAAGAGTTTCTAGTAGACAGACCATACGGTTCAAGAGTTTCTAGTAGACAGACCATACGGTTCAAGAGTTTCTAGTAGACAGACCATACGGTTCAAGAGTTTCTAGTAGACAGACCATACGGTTTAAGAGTTTCTAGTAGACAGACCATACGGTTCAAGAGTTTCTAGTAGACAGACCATACGGTTCAAGAGTTTCTAGTAGACAGACCATACGGTTTAAGAGTTTCTAGTAGACAGACCATACGGTTCAAGAGTTTAGACAAGAGTTTCTAGTAGACAGACCATACGGTTCAAGAGTTTCTAGTAGACAGACCGTACGGTTCAAGAGTTTCTAGTAGACAGACCATACGGTTCAAGAGTTTCTAGTAGACAGACCATACGGTTCAAGAGAAAATATTCTAATGAAAAAAAGCATCAAATCAACAAAGGCCTTTTCTTCATTACCTCTGTGACTCTTCACTGTTTTCACATCTGACTCCGCTTTGACGCCAAAACATTGACAATGAATACATATTGACACAGTCAAATAAATACACGTTTGTAAAAACATGTAATAGGGATATTTCATGCTAAACCCTCATATTAAACACCAATGGTATTCACTAAGTTGATGGTTTATATTTAGGATCATGTTTTATAGCTTTGTCATAATTTGTTTTATTTTCAAATAATCTTATTTCATATATTTTACATGTACACTATTAAGGACACATAGAGGGCCAGAGATGGTTACAGGCATCTGAAGTACCCAAAAGGGCCACTAGATGTCTTGTGATAATTTACATAAAATATCTGAAAGATAATGTGAGTAGTTTACTGGTAAACTTAGAAAGTTTCCAGTAATATACCCTCCCTCTGCAACCCTAGATGAGATGCCATTAGATCAGTTTTCCCCAAACTCCTTGGTTTAGTTTCCCCAAACTCCTGTCCTTGGTTTAGTCCCCCCCCCCCCCTAGCACTACACAGCTCATTGAAATAATTAAAGCTTGATGATTACTTGATTATTTGAATCCGCTGTGTAGTGTTAGGGGGGGGGGGCTGGGTCTCAGGACTGTCTTCGTGTCACACAGACATCAGGTTGTTGTGTCTCTCCATCTTCTCATGTACACGTACACATGCACGCACCACAGGAGGTTGGTAGCACCTTAATTGGGGAGGACGGGTTCGTGGTAATTAGTGGAACGGTATCAAATACATCAAACACATGGTTTCATTGTGTTTGATGCCATTCCATTTGCTCAGTTCCAGCCATTATTATGAGCTGTCCTCCCCTTAGCAGCCTCCACGGCACACACACACACACACACACACACACACACACACACACACACACACACACACACACACACACACACACACACACACACACACACACACACACACACACACACACACACACACACAGAGATACATAACTACCATCTGCAGTGGGTATCTCTGGGCACAGATATGTTTCCCATATATAGCCTAGTTAGCAGAAAAATAAACTCTCTCACGCTCTCTCTCTCTCTGTCTCTCTCTCTCTCTCTCACGCTCTCTCTCTCTCTCTCTCTGTCTCTCTCTATCTCTCTGTCTCTCTCTCTCTCTCTCTCACGCTCTCTCTCTCTCTCTCTCTCTCTCTCTCTCTCTCTCACGCTCTCTCTCTCTGTCTCACACGCTCTCTCTCTCTCAAACCTTCCCTCCCTCTGTTCTCTCCCTCTGTTCTTTCCCACTGTTCTTTCCCACTGTTCTCTCCCACTGTTCTCTCCCAACAGTCCTCACAGTCATTTGAGAGGAGATGTTCTTTCTTTTCTCTCTGTGTAACGGGGCTCATCCAATAAGTCTGTCTTTAATGAGCATGCCATGTTCTCCTGTCTTCCGTCTCCCTCCCTTCACACTCTACAACACGCTTAGGATTCAGGAAGAGAGAGGGAACGGGAGGAAGGAAGGAAGGAAGGAAGGAAGGAAGGAAGGAAGGAAGGAAGGAAGGAAGTGAGTGAGTGAGGAGAGAGAAGGACAGAAGGAGGGAGGAGTGAGAGAGAGAGAGAGAGGGACGGAAGGAGGGAGAGTGAGTGAGTGAGTGAGAGAGAGAGAGAGAGAGAGAGAGGAGGGAGGAGGGAGGGAGAGGAGGAGAGGGAGGGAGGGAGGAGAGTGAGTGAGTGAGGAGGGAGAGAGAGGAGTGAGGGGAGGAGGGAGGAGGGAGGGAGGGAGGAGGGAGGAGGAGTGAGTGAGTGAGTGAGTGGTGAGTGGGAGTGAGTGAGGCCTACTGAGGAACTGCTTATAGATCTACAAACTGAAGTTGGCATGGGACTGACATACACAGCTGTGGGCTACACCATCAATCCCCAACGCAACTCACCAACACACTAAACCCCAGCACCCCTGCTGCCAGTCGAAGGGTTTTCCTACCCTACAATTTCCAAACCTTTCCAAAACCATTCCAACGTTGCATCACCACCGTCTTCTCCATTTAGTGACATCACGAGCGTTCCTTGAGGTAAATAGCGGCGTTATTGGTTGAGGCCGGGTATCATAGCACTAATAAATGCAGCTCATTAGAGCCCAGAGGCAGAGAGACTCCGCTAATCTGCATAATTGAAGAGCTATTACTCTGTTAAACAAATCAGCCTTGACCTCTGGTGACCTCACTCAGTCACACGGCTACGGAATATGAGGACTGTGCACTTTCAGAGAGAGGATGAAACACAAAATGAGGTCACACTAAAACACTAAACAGGTCTTAATATGAAGGTAAAATATAGTTATTCAGGCTCTCAGGTGATTGATACAAGAGATGAACAACTCCAAGTCTATTTGAATTATAACTGAACAAAAGTATTAGCTTGTGTAAGCACACACACACATACACACATTCACACATACACACATACACACATACATTCACACATACACACATACATTCACACATACACACATACGCACACACACACGCACACACATACACACATACATTCACACATACACACATACGCACACACACACGCACACGCGCACACACATACACACATACATTCACACACACACACATACACACACACGCACATACACACACACAAAGCTCGGGCTCCAAAGTTCTGTCTCGGCGGTATACAGCAGGAACCTGGAAAGTTCCGCCGGAGGCAGGTGTGAATGAATATTCATGGCGATAGAGGAAGCGTTCGCTCCGCTGGTTGGGTTTCCATACCCACCAATGTGTGGGCTGGTTGGTTCTAAAGCACTGTAGGTGGGGGCTGGCCGTCGTTCACACAGAGAGAGAACAAAACAAACACAATAAACTGCAGGCCAAGGCTGCTCATGAATATTCATTATGAGGAGGGTGATTGACAGCTAGTCGGTCAGGCTTTTTAGCACCAACCAGGAAGAGGTGATGTTTGGTGTTTATCGATTCTTAGTCCATAAAGTTTGGTGTGGCATCGAATAGGCTGATGTCAAAGGTCTCATACTAATGCAGATATAGGTTTGCATCCTAAATGGCCCCCTATTCCCTATGTAGTGCATCCTAAATTGCCCCCTATTCCCTATGTAGTGCATCCTAAATGCCCCCCTATTCCCTATGTAGTGCATCCTAAATATTCCCTATGTAGTGCATCCTAAATGGCCCCCTATTCCCTATGTAGTGCATCCTAAATGGCCCCCTATTCCCTATGTAGTGCATCCTAAATTGCCCCCTATTCCCTATGTAGTGCATCCTAAATGGCACCCTATTCCCTATGTAGTGCATCCTAAATGGCCAGAGCCTCATTCCCTATGTAGTGCATCCTAAATGGCCCCCTATTCCCTATGTAGTGCATCCTAAATGACCCAGGGTTAACACCCTATGATAAGTGTCATGGGATTTTTAACAACCACAGAGAGTCAAAACATTTAATCCAAAATTATCCATAAGACCGTTTGGGAAGTGTGCAAAAGTTTGGGATATTGATTTGTCAAAGAGATTAGTAGATTTTTTGAAATAGCTGTGTAGTGCGGAAGGCATGCCCAGGTGCTGTGATAAACCAGTATCCAGGGTCATCCTACTGGCCCTCCAACAGCAATTGGTCTCCCATCCAGGGAAAACCAGAACCAACCTGAGCGTTCAGAGGGGAACCAGCAGTGTGATGCAGGGGGCTGTGCTGCAACAAACATGAGTATACATTCTGCAAGCTTCAAAACTAGCACTTGATGTGTTTCACATGTTAACCAGCTAGTTCAGCCAGACCCTGCATTTAATCCAAAATTATCCACACTGTAAATACTGAACACACACACTGCGTTATATAGACAGTGCTGTGATATACTGGAACACACACTGCATTATATAGACACACATGTATATAGTGGAACACACACACTGTATATAGACACACTGGAACACACACACTGCGTTATATAGACAGACTGTATATACTGGAACACACACTGCATTATATAGACACACTGTATATAGTGGAACACACACACTGTATATAGTGGAACACACACACTGCATTATATAGACACACTATATATAGTGGAACACACACACTGCATTATATAGACACACTATATATAGTGGAACACACACACTGCATTATATAGACACACTGTAATATAGTGGAACACACACTGTATATAGTGGAACACACACACTGCATTATATAGACACACTATATATAGTGGAACACACACACTGCATTATATAGACACACTGTAATATAGTGGAACACACACTGTATATAGTGGAACACACACACTGCATTATATAGACACACTATATATAGCGGAACACACACACTGCATTATATAGACACATTATATATAGCGGAACACACACATTGCATTATATAGACACACTGTAATATAGTGGAACACACACACACTGTATGTAGTGGAACACACACACTGTATATAGTGGAACACACACACTGTATACAGTGGAACACACACACTGCATTATATAGACACACTGTATATAGTGGAACACACACACTGTATATAGTGGAACACACACACTGTATATAGTGGAATACACACACTGTATATAGTGGAACACACACACTGCATTATATAGACACACTGTATATAGTGGAACACACACACTGCATTATATAGACACACTGTAATATAGTGGAACACACACACTGTATATAGTGGAACACACACACTGTATATAGAGGAACACACACACTGCATTATATAGACACACTGTATATAGTGGAACACACACACTGTATATAGTGGAACACACACACGGTATATAGTGGAACACACACACTGTATATAGAGGAACACACACACTGCATTATATAGACACACTGTATATAGTGGAACACACACTGTATATAGTGGAACACACACACTGCATTATATAGGCACACTGTATATAGTGGAACACACACACTGCATTATATAGACACACTGTATATAGTGGAACACACACACTGTATATAGAGGAACACACACACTGCATTATATAGACACACTGTATATAGTGGAACACACACACTGTATATAGTGGAACACACACACGGTATATAGTGGAACACACACACTGCATTATATAGACACACTGTTATAGTAGAACACACACACTGTATATAGTGGAACACACACACTGTATATACACACACACTGTATATAGTGGAACACACACTGTATTAGTGGAACACACACACTGTATATAGTGGAACACACACACTGTATATAGTGGAACACACACACTGTATATAGTGGAACACACACACTGTATATAGTGGAACACACACACTGTATATACTGCATGCATTATACACACACACTGTATATAGTGGAACACACACACTGTATATAGTGGAACACACACTGTATATGCATGCATATAGTGGAACACACACATGGTATATAGTGGAACACACACTGTATATAGTGGAACACACACACTGTATATAGTGGAACACACACACTGTATATAGTGGAACACACACTGTATATAGTGGAACACACACACTGTATATAGTGGACACACACACTGTATATAGTATACACACACTGAACACACACACTGTATATAGTGGAACACACACACTGTATATAGTGGAACACACACACTGTATATAGTGGAACACACACACTGTATATAGTGGAACACTCACACTATACGCCTGCTTCTTCAAAGCATTCTCTCACTGAATAAGTGTTTTTTATCAAAACTGGCTTCTGAATACATGAAACACACATTGCCACAGGCACAGGCGCACACACACACACACGCTCACAAACATGCCACACACTTATCTACACACACACACTGACATACATTCTGTACTGTACCCTCCTTCCCATTAGAATGCCGCTTCACACTCTTGGAAAGGAGGAAAACGGTGTGCATTTTTGGACTGTGCCGCATTACCATGGAAACCGTGTTTAACAGCAGTTTTGCATGCTAGGCAACGCTGGCATTTCATGCTGCATAATGCAGTAAGTTGATTATGTAGTTTGTTACTTTTAGTGATCCAGCTTAAGGAATGAGGGTCATGCATAATTACATGGGGAGGAAAAGATTGACTCGTATGATGGAAAAGCCTTGTAAGCAACGGGAGATGTCATTTTCATCAGCCACTAAATGACAGGAAAACAGGAAGGACACCTACACATCCGTAGGGGCACTTGGCTCAGTGTGGAAGTGTGTCACCTAACTACAGTAACACCACAAAACAGAGAACACGAGATGGAGTAATATAATAAATATAATATATCCCATTTGGAGACTTACAAGTCGGCTGGGGAAATGGGTGGTCCCAGTGGGAAGAATAGACGCTTGGCGTTGAGCCATGCTCTACCGACTGAGCCACAAGGACCGGAGTAATGGAAAGAGAAGAGAGAGGCGGAAAGATTGAGAGATAGAGGCGGAAAGATTGAGAGAGAGAGGGGTAGAGAGAGAGAGGGGGAGAGAGAGAGCGTGGGGGGAGAGGGGGGAGAGAAATAGAGAGAGGGAGAGGGGAGAGGAAGAGAGAGATAGCTAGATAAGAGGGAGAGAAAGAGAGAGGAGAGAGAGAGAGAGAGATAGATAGATAGATAGATAGATAGATAGATAGATAGATAGATAGATAGATAGATAGATAGATAGATAGATAGATAGATAGATAGATAGATTATATAGACAACATTATAACGTGTTGGAGGGGAGACAGGTGATGCTACGGCAGCATTATAACATGTTGGAGGAGAGACAGGTGATGCTATGGCAGCATTATAACGTGTTGGAGGGGAGACAGGTGATGCTACGGCAGCATTATAACGTGTTGGAGGGGAGACAGGTGATGCTACGGCAGCATTATAACGTGTTGGAGGAGAGACAGGTGATGCTACATCACACAGCCATTATAACGTGTTGGGGGGAGACAGGTGATGTCACACAGCAGCATTATAAGCCGTGTTGGAGGGGAGACAGGTGATGCTACATCACACAGCCAGGTTGTCACACAGCCGGGTAGTCACACAGCCGGGTTGTCACACAGCCGGGAAGTCACACAGCCGGGTCGTCACATAGCCAGGTCACACAGCCGGGTCATCACACAGCCGGGTAGTCACACAGCCGGGTAGTCACACAGCCGGGTAGTCACACAGCCGGGTAGTCACACAGCCGGGTAGTCACACAGCCGGGTCGTCACACAGCCGGGTCGTCACACAGCCGGGTAGTCACACAGCCGGGTCGTCACACAGCCGGGTCGTCACACAGCCGGGTAGTCACACAGCCGGGTCGTCACACAACCGGGTAGTCACACAGCCGGGTCGTCACACAGCCGGGTCGTCACAGTGTGTTGGTATGAGGAGAAAGCTTTTTTCTTTGGATTTTTTGCATTTGTCCGTGGAAACAATGTTTTCTAGGCTTCTACACTGCAAAGTCTGTCTGTCTTTCCACTGAGAAAGACTGAAACCTTAATGGACTCAAACCGGCATGAGTTACTCATTAGGCTATTTCCTATGATAGTTCTATCTCAGCTAGACATGATTGGCTGCCGTCCCTCAATAACCATTAGGATGTCCTTTCATCTTTACAGTCAGAAGGAGACACAGGAAATGTAACACACTGGATAAAAGGATCCACAGTATGTACGCAATACATTCCACACAGTATAAGAGTTTTGGCTTGTCTCCTAAGACATCAGACTGATAACATGTTATTCAAGTTTGTGCTGTGATGTCATCAAGACGCGCCATTTCTATAGCTTCTAGAGCAGGCAGAGCTAGCTGATGGAGTGTGTGTGTGTGTGTGTGTGTGTGTGTGTGTGTGTGTGTGTGTGTGTGTGTGTGTGTGTGTGTGTGTGTGTGTGTGTGTGTGTGTGTGTGTGTGTGTGTGTGTGTGTGTGTGTGTGTGTGTGTGTGTGTGTGTGTGTGTGTGTGCATGCTCATTAGATATGTGTACACATATGGGTGTGTGTGAGTGTACGTGTCCTCAAGACACCCAACCTGACGATAGGAGAGTGCCTGCTACACACTGCAGGGCTGAGGAGTCAGACAAGTGTTGATAAAAACCCATTATCAAGTAGAAGACAAATTAAACCTGGTTAAAAAGCCTGTGTCTGTCTGAAGGAAACTGGAATGAGGATTGGATAGGTTTTATTTTATACTAAGAACATTTGTGTGTGTGTGTGTCTGCATATGACCCCACTGTCTATCATCCCTGTCACTCACCACTGCGACAGCTTTTACAGTCAGTGAGTCAGCAGACACTCTCTGAGACAAACTCTCTCAATGAATTTTAATGAAGCAGATGGAAGAAGCTCTGTTATGGAAATATCTGGGCACAAACAATGTGAGATGGCCCTTACTATTTAGAATATCATGTCAAATCAAGGTTAGGCATACAGAGGATAATGGACATTGAAATCAACTACAATTTAGCAATTTAGCAACAAACCCAACAATGCAGTGATATCAACATTGGTTTTGCTAAAAACTGGTTTTGACAGCTTTAATGTCTGGTTCTGCAGTCCTCTGGGACCCATGTCAAACAGTCACCCCAAGAGAACTCAGTTCCTCATCCCCTACATCCTTCTTCAACTAGCAGTAGTCAGTCCTGCAGTGTTTTTCCTGCTGACGTTATGGTGAGGTTATGTTTTACGTTGCATTTTAGCTACAAGCCTTTCAGTTACCTTCCAGTTACTAGATGAAATGGCCAGTAGATCTAAGTAGATATAAAGAGATATTCTGTCTATGGGTTGTCACTTTAACTCCTCCTTAAAGAGAACTCCTGCCGTTTCCTCTCCCTCCCTCTCCCTCTCCCTCTCCCTCTCCCTCTCCCTCCCTCTCTCCCTCCCTCTCTCTCCCTCTCTCCCTCTCCCTCCCTCCCTCTCTCCCTCTCCCTCTCCCTCTCCCTCTCTCTCTCTCTCCCTTGTTTCCTCTCACCTCTTCCAGCTGCCTGCCTGGCTGACTGACGGCACCTGCGGGTAACGAGTCATCGCACCAGGGGCTCGCTGGGACACGTGGCACTTCTTATTTTGCGCATATCATTTGCCTAAATTTGCATGAATTACAGCCCCGGGCAGTCTCTGACATAGCGTGGAGTGGAGTGAGAGACAGAGAGAGAGAGTGGAGGGAGAGAGAGAGAGAGGGAGAGAGGGTATTGAGAGGCAGGAAGTAGGCTGGCTGAGGAGGCTCAGTGTGGAGGAGAGAGGTGTGACTCCATGTGGGGGTTGGAGGGGATATGCTCAGCAGGGTGATGAAGAGGTTATCAAGTGGAAGAGGTATCCAACCAGAGACGGCAGTGCACCGTTCTGCAGGAGCTGTGAGGAGGGGAAGAGGAGGTGGAAGGCCTTGGGAGGCTGAGGTGACAGGGCATAGAGAGGACAGGGAGAGGGAGAGGAGAGGAGAGGAAAGGAGAGGGAGAGGGAGAAAGCGCCCCCTCCCACATCACCTCGACTCCGGCAGTCTCCTGACAAATCCTGACAGATTAAGTGCTTTCCATCTATTCAACGTTTCCCGACGACAACCCCCCTCTTAGAAGGGTGAGGGACCATGAATATCAGTAATATTCTCCTTAAGCGCTTAATGCAATGGAGGAAGCCAGATACTGAAAGGTCAAAGGGCCTCTTAAGATACCAGCGATAACGAGAGCAGACAGCGTTAGCAGAATAATTCCCTGAAAGAAACGGCATATCGCTATCAGAATCGCTGTTCCTCCACCTCTTATTTCGTGAACCCGGTCGCCTCTTCACAGACCAGCGGGGAAACAAACTGAGTAAACTCCATAGGCATCAAAACAACTTATTGTGATGTCAAGGTCACGGTGCCATCCCTGGCATTTACGGGAAATGATTTTACTGTATAATGATAGAATCGGTGAGTAGCATCACTGTCTATGGCTTTAATCCAAGCTGATGTTGTCCTCGGCTATACTACAGTATAGATTCAGCTCCTGTAAATATTATGTATATCTCTAAACCCAGGTCCTCTGACAGAACCAAAGGGAAGCTACTAAAGCTTCAGACTAGGAGTGAGAGGAGGAAGCTCACCACTGCTAAGAACAAGGAGGTCTGAGAGAACATCACCAATGCTAAGAACAAGGAGGTTTGAGAGAACATCACCAATGTTAAGAACAAGGAGGTCTGAGAGAACATCACCAATGTTAAGAATCAGGCAGTCTGAGAGAACATCACCAATGCTAAGAACAAGGAGGTTTGAGAGAACATCACCAATGCTAAGAACAAGGAGGTCTGAGAGAACATCACCAATGTTAAGAATCAGGCAGTCTGAGAGAACATCACCAATGCTAAGAACAAGGAGGTTTGAGAGAACATCACCAATGTTAAGAACAAGGAGGTCTGAGAGAACATCACCAATGTTAAGAACAAGGAGGTTTGAGAGAACATCACCAATGCTAAGAACAAGGAGGTCTGAGAGAACATCACCAATGTTAAGAATCAGGCAGTCTGAGAGAACATCACCAATGTTAAGAATCAGGCAGTCTGAGAGAACATCACCAATGCTAAGAACAAGGAGGTCTGAGAGAACATCACCAATGTTAAGAATCAGGCAGTCTGAGAGAACATCACCAATGTTAAGAATCAGGCAGTCTGAGAGAACATCACCAATGTTAAGAATCAGGCAGTCTGAGAGAACATCATCAATGTTAAGAATCAGGCAGTCTGAGAGAACATCACCAATGTTAAGAATCAGGCAGTCTGAGAGAACATCACCAATGTTAAGAATCAGGCAGTCTGAGAGAACATCACCAATGTTAAGAATCAGGCAGTCTGAGAGAACATCACCAATGTTAAGAACAAGGAGGTCTGAGAGAACATCACCAATGTTAAGAATCAGGCAGTCTGAGAGAACATCACCAATGTTAAGAATCAGGAAGTCTGAGAGAACATCACCAATGTTAAGAATCAGGAGGTCTGAGAGAACATCACCAATGTTAAGAATCAGGCAGTCTGAGAGAACATCACCAATGTTAAGAATCAGGAAGTCTGCAAGAACATCACCAACAGAATGGGATTCGTGCTTTAAGGCACTTCACTGTAACTTTGCAGTGGAAATGTTGACGTGTAGTTCAACAAAGATTAGCTCAACGTCCTCCACTAGCCTACTGTCATACCCACGTATCTACTACTGCCGGATAGGGCAAGGACCATCAAGAGACACCTGCCTCTATTATATTCTCTGAGCAGCCAAAGCTGCTCTGTTCATTGGCTCTAAATTGCAGCTAATTGGCCTCACTACCTGTTAGGTGGTTATGGTGTGTATGGTGGATACAGGCAGTTATAACCAGGGACATTAGGCTGATCCAAATGGACTGGAATAGACAGACATACAGGCTATGGGAAAGAGATAAAGAGACAACACTTATTGAGTTACCGAGCCCTCTCCCTTGGTCGCCCACGCCGCGTAACCAGGGGCGACACCATGGCGATACCTCAATGCAAAGAGACGTGTGTGTTTCAGTGTGTGTGATTGTGCGTGCGCGTGTGCGTGCATGTGTGTGTGTGTGCACTGTAGTACTGTGTGTTATATTGGTTAGGATGATGGGGAGGGGCATAGATGTGTAGCAGAGGTGATTAGTGGTTATGTGGAGGGTTTCTGGCATGTCACACACACACGGACGCACACACACCAACGCAAACACACCAACGCAAACACATAAACATGCAAATGTAACATTCTGCATAATGTGTCCCCTCGAGCCAGCCAACACTCCAGAGATGTGACAAAGAGGCCAACTCTTCCCACAGAGGCCCCTAGGGAGCCAGTGTTTGATAGTAAACAGTCCTGCCAATGCCCTGAGGTATCAGTCACTAGCCTTACAGTGGTCTGGTTTAGGATGACAGGGCACTATCATCGAGGACCAGCCTCACTTCAGACCAATACACACTGCCACAACAGTGGGACACAGTGATGTACTGTGTCCCTTCATATCTCCATAGGCCTACACACTCAGACAGGCTCAGTCACACACACACAGAGTCACACACACACACACAAACACGTACGCACACACACACACACACACACGCACACTCACACAGTCAACTAGACACATTGTTGGCCCTGCTCTTTCATTTGTCACATATGGGATGGCGACAAGGCTCTTTTAATGACAGTTAAAAAACTGTTAACCCAGTGGCTGTCAGACAGGCTGGTTCACCTCTGGTGGTACTGTGTGTTGTGAGGCAGGTGAATGGAAGCTGGGAGAGCTGGGAGAGCTGGGAGGTGGGGTTATAACACGGTGGGGATGGGAGACAATTCATTAGTCACACTGTGGTTTACCCATCTGGACCGGAACACTCACATCGCACAGAGAGAAAGATAAGGGGGTGGAGGGAGAGAGAGAGAGAGAAAGATCGAGAGAGAGAGAGAGAGAGAGAGAGAAAGAAAGAACAAAAGAAAGAAAGAGCATGTGAGAGAGAGAGAGAGAGAGAGAGAGAGAGAGAGAGAGAGAGAGAGAGAGAGAGAGAGAGAGAGAGAGAGAGAAGAGAGAGAGAGAGAGAGAGAGAGAGAGAGAAAAGAGAGAGAGAGAGAGAGAGAGAGAGATACAAGCAGATAAAGAAGACTGGCAGACTGATGAGGAAATGAGGAGAAAGAGGAAGGAATGAAAGTGATAAATAGACAGAGAGAGAGAGAGAGAGAGAGAGAGAGGGGAACGTGTAATTAGCCAACAACACTCATTCCCTGCCCAACAACCCAAATGGCTGTCAGACTGTAGTGGCAGAGCTACCAGGCTGGCAGAGAGAGGGAGAGGCAGTGGCAGAAGCTCTAAACAGAGAGCGGATGCCAGGATGCTGACGCGCTGCCTGTCTGCCAGCTGCATAGTGATCAACAAGCCCTGGGCCAGCAGGACAGACAGAGGACATGAGAGTAGTACCTCAACTCTGGGACCGTCACTGACTGTCACTGCCATTGTCAACGACAGGAATGTAAACTGAGTGTGTTTACCTGACACTGGTGGTATACATGCCACGTTGGTGGGGTTTAAATTGCAATATACAGATGTCTGGTGCCTGCCTTCATGTCCAATGGAAAGTCTGTGGCACTGTGACCTGCTGACATAAATATAGGACATTGAAAAGAACAGTTCCATCACATACCTGGTTAGAGGGGGAGTCATTTGAGGGGAGCACCATGGAGGGGCGGCCATCGTTCATCATAGAAGAGAGGGAAGAAGAGAGGAGACAATTATTAGTGTGGTGTTCATCGTTCAGCATAGAAGAGAGGGAAGAAGAGAGGAGAGAACCATTAGCGTGGTGTTCATCGTTCACCATAGAAGAGAGGGAAGAAGAGAGGAGAGAATCATTAGCGTGGTGTTCATCGTTCACCATAGAAGAGAGGGAAGAAGAGAGGAGAGAACCATTAGCGTGGTGTTCATCGTTCAGCATAGAAGAGAGGGAAGAAGAGAGGAGAGAACCATTAGCGTGGTGTTCATCGTTCACCATAGAAGAGAGGGAAGAAGAGAGGAGAGAACCATTAGCGTGGTGTTCATCGTTCACCATAGAAGAGAGGGAGGAAGAGAGGAGAGAATCATTAGCGTGGTGTTCATCGTTCACCATAGAAGAGAGGGAAGAAGAGAGGAGAGAACCATTAGCGTGGTGTTCATCGTTCACCATAGAAGAGAGGGAAGAAGAGAGGAGAGAACCATTAGCGTGGTGTTCATCGTTCACCATAGAAGAGAGGGAAGAAGAGAGGAGAGAACCATTAGCGTGGTGTTCATTGGACTCCAGAGAACCCCTGAAATAACTGACAACACTGAGGTTGAAGAAGCCAAATCAGATGACATTGGTGACGTCATGTTTATAACTGTTCAACAGCACACACATATGAACACGTTATTCCAAGCAACAACGACAACACCATTAACTAAGGGCTTTGTTGATGTACGAGAGCAATAAACACCCTTTGGCTGAAATCAAACAACATTGCATTTGCATTGCCTCATTATTTCCTAGTGTGCTCCCGTCTGGCCCATTCTCTCGCAGCCCAGAGCTCTGCAGCCATGACCATGAGGAGTCCTCCCACCCTCGTGTTGCCTCAGCCTTGTCTGCCTGGTTGGCTGACATGTGGCTGAGCTGGCTGTGTGCGTTGCTGTGAAAAGAAGGCGCAGCGCCTCGGGTTAAAGATGTGATTCATTAATCAACGCTCCCCCTAGGGGGGGATCCTGCCTGCTAGCAGCCCCCCTCTTGCCCCCCCTCCTGTTTTCCCACTCGACTGCAAACACACACACAGACACACACATAAACAAATGCACACACACAGGCACACACACACACTCTGTCTCTCTCACACACCTCTGCAGAAGTGTATATATATGCATGTCTGTTCGCTGGGCGACCCTCTGGGGGCGTATCTCCAAATGAATCTGCTGGTCTCCAGGCCTGACGAGGCTCTGAGGATAATTAGTTGAATGCAGAGTGCTGGGGATTTTTATCTGAAAGCTCCAGATTTCTACCACCTCTCCGGCCTCTCTGGCCTCTCCCACCATTCATTTGCATGGCCCTCTTTGTCCGTGGGCAGCCTTTATTAATCAATGTCCGCTGTAACAGGGCCTGGTCTGGGCACGCATTTCTGTTTGCTTGTGTTTGTGTGTTTTACAGGAGCTACGTGGAGCAGCTAGGAACATTCAGTTGGGCAATGGAAGTTTATTTTAACGGCTGTTTCTTTTCATTTGTTCCGCAGAGAAGAAGAGGACTGTTTTGGTCTGGTGCGAATGTCACCATACAAAGACTCTGGCAGGCATGTTCAAGACCATGTGCCTTCTATTGCTAAGAGGACATTTCTCGAAATGCTATTCTCAGGCATGAGTGACGGACATTCTCCCACCTCTGCTAACCATTTTTCTATGTTAGATCTTTCTCAATACGTTCAGTGTGACTCACAAACAGCCCTCTGTAGTCTGTGACCCAGCTGTTCAGCTCTCATTGACCCAGACCATAGTTGGAGAGTCTCTAATGCTCTTACATTGTATCCAGTGTAGCAATCAAACCTGTATGCCCTGAGATTCAGAGCCCTGTATTCTGAGCTAAGAGCGATGTGTGGCGCTGAGAAGACCTGCTGTACACGCCGTACCCTCCCGTATCCTCGGCGGTCCTTTTAAGTGGCGCCGGCCCTCAAGGCCTGCAGATAAAAGGTGGGCAGGCGTTGCAGTCAAAACACAGTTTAATGTGCTGTGGCTCTCGGTGACCCTGAGTTCACATCCTTAATGGATGAGCTTTGGTGGGGGAGAAACATCAATGGCTGCTAAAAGGTTTCCAGCACAGTGAGCCCTCTCCACATAGAAAACAGGGCTTTGCGGCTCTCCCCCTAGGAGAACCCTTTCTGGTTCCAACACTCTGCGGCTCTCCCCCTAGGAGGACCCTTTCTGGTTCCAACACTCTGCGGCTCTCCCCCTAGGAGAACCCTTTCTGGTTCCAACGCTCTGCGGCTCTCCCCCTAGGAGAACCCTTTCTGGTTCCAACACTCTGCGGCTCTCCCCCTAGGAGAACCCTTTCTGGTTCCAATGCTCTGCGGCTCTCCCCTGGTTAGGGACCCTTTCTGGTTCAATGCTTTTCTAGGTTCCAACGCTCTGTGGCTGTCCCCATCGTCTGCTGTAAGCCAGGGAGGCTAACCTGCTAATAACATCAGCAAAACGTAATTAAAAAACAATTCTGCAACATATCAAAGTACCGTAGTTCGTATTAGACGCTGATGTGCTGATAACTTTAGCAAAAAGACGCTCAAACCTTTTCTCAAACTTTCCTGCAACGTTTAGTCAGGAGTTTAATAGGAGTATCAGACTATAGTTGGTGTGGGGCCTCATTGGCATGAAAGGAGGAGAGTAAGCAGCTCGTCCAAACACTCCTTTGTCTCTGTGTCATCAGGAAGCACTATTTCTTCCCCTGTTTAGAGCAGAGCCATGTCGTGTGTGTAAACTCTGGGGCTCTGGTTCTTTTAGCTTGGCTTCTTATGGGGTGAGAGGAGACAGACTGGACGTGTGACTTAGATCCACGGTCTCAGGGAGAGTCTGGTAGTTCAGACCCCAAACGTGGCTAGTTCCCACGCCGGGGCTGGGTCTGTGGAAGTCCAAGAGCCTGAGCAGACCACTGAGAAAGAAACAGTTGGAGTTGAAGAAATTCTGGGGAGTGTCCGGAGAAGGTCTGTTTGTCTGTTTTGGTCTTTAGAAACACCACCATCTTGATTCTAAACCAACTAAACCATGCTTTACCTCCAAAACTATGAACCATTAGCCAAGAGCAAGTAACTACTAGCCATAAACCAAGGAGAAGTGAGGTGAGAGTCTTGATCTGGTCTCTCCTGGGGTCTAGTCGTACCTGATTGCGTTGGGAATCAGAGTAGAATATCAGTAATCACCAAAGAATAGGGCTTTATTGATGCGTTTGGTGGCTACAACAATATTAAAGAGCCACACTAATTCTGCTAGAACAACACATCAATCCCTGGCCTCGTCTGCAGCCAAGGGCGTTCCTGGATGTCCATTGATCAGCAGAGGCTGCCACTTACCCTGGATTAGGCCTGCCTTACTGGGAAGGAGAAATCAATACAGGGGCCCTGGATACCCAGATACGGTGCACCGAGGCTGGGCTACTGTGGGGGATCGTCGCCTCCCTGTTCCACTACCATCCATTATGACGACACTACATGGGGTCACAACCCTTTTAGCGTAGAGAATAGGTCTATTCTACTGGGGCCAACCATCACATTATCTCATAATCAAAATGTACCCGGTAGTGTTCCTTCCATGACATATCTGGCTTCCTGGGAATTTGTTTCAATTTCAACTGAAGATAAGAGATGGGAGGAGGGGGGAGAGGGGAGGAAAAAAGTCCATGAAGAAGAAAATGATGAAATGTTGATTAAAGTGCAACAGATGGGTGTTGTTTGGATGAGGTGTGCGGCTGACAGAAGACGGACTCCGAGACGAAGCGCTGCCAAATTGAAGGAGATGTTAAATAAACACAGCAGGAGGAAGAAGAAGGGGGATCATTTTGGGGAGGAGGGCGCGCGAAGAGGGTCTTAAGAGCTAAGAGCTTCTTCCTCGCCTGTTTTTTCTATGGAGGCCCGAGATGTTCCCTCTCTCTCCTCTTTTACCCCGACAGTGGCTAGAACTAATTACCTGTAGGATTTACATCATTTAATTCACAGACACTGATGATTGCTCCTAGAATGGTGGTAATTACCTGTCAATTTGATATAATTGACAATAACAACAGCGGGCCGGGCACCGGGAGGGAGGAAGGAGGGGAGGAGGGAGGAGAGGGGAGAGGGGGGTAAGAAGAGGCAGGGAGGAGAGAGAGGAGGGAAGAGGAGGGTAGAGGGAGGAAGAAGAGGCAGGGAAGAGAGAGGAGGGAAGAGGAGGGGAGGGGAGAGGGAGGAAGAAGAGGCAGGGAGGAGAGAGAGGAGGGAAGAAGAGGGAGATGGAGGAAGAGGAGGCAGGGGGAGAGAGAAGAGGGAAGAGGAGGGGAGAGGGAGATAGAAGAGGCAGGGAGGAGAGAGGAGGGAAGAGGGGAGGGAGGGAAGAGGAGGCAGTGAGGAGAGAGACGAGGGAAGAGGAGGGGGGAGAGGGAGGAAGAAGAGACATGGAAGAGGAGGAGGAAGAGGGGGAGAGGGAGGAAGAGGAGGCAGGGAGGAGAGAGAATAGAGAAGAGGAGGGGGAGAGGGAGGAAGAAGAGACAAGGAGGAGAGAGGAGGGAAGAAGAGGGGAGAGGGAGGAAGAAGAGACAAGGAGAAGAGAGAGGAGGGAAGAGGATGGGAGGGGAGGAAGAAGAGACAAGGAGGAGAGAGAGTAGGGAAGAAGAGGGAGAGGGAGTAAGAAGAGGCAGGGAGGAGAGAGAGGAGGAAGAGGAGGGGAGGGAGAGAGGGAGGAAGAAAAGGCAGGGAGAGAGAGAGAGGAGGGGAAGAAGAGGAGGAGAGGGAGGAAGAGGAGGGAGGGAGGAGAGAGGAGGGAAGAAGAGGGTAGAGGGGGAAGAAGAGGCAGGGAAGAGAGAGAGGAGGGAAGAGGAGGGGAGATGGAGGAAGTGGAGGCATGGAGGAGAGAGAATAGAAAAGAGGAGGGGAGAGGGAGGAAGAAGAGACAATGAGGAGAGAGAGGAGGGAAGAGGAGGGAGAGGGAGGAAGAAGAGACAATGAGAAGAGAGAGGAGGGAAGAGGAGGGGAGAGGGAGGAAGAAGAGACAAGGAGGAGAGAGAGTAGGGAAGAAGAGGGGGGAGAGAGGAAGAAGAGGCAGGGAGGAGAGAGAGGAGGGAAGAGGTGGGGAGAGGGAGGGATGTCTAAAGTTCTCCAGGTGGGTTTGTTAGGTAGACATGCACTCAGGGGGCATTAAATGGTATCCAGTGTGTTCACGCTCCTCTTCTCTTTGTTTTTCCCTCTCTCTCTCTCTCTCTCTGCTCTGTCTCTCTCTGCTCTCTCTCTGTCTCTCTCTTCGAACCCTCTCTCTCTCTCTCACACAGTCTTTCTCTATCTCCCTCTGTCTCTCTCTCTCTCTCCCTCAGTCTCTCTCTCTCTCTCTCTCTCTCACACACACATTCTTTCTCTATCTCTCTCTCACTCCCTCTCTCTCTGTCACTCTCTTTGCGCCCTCTTTGCTCTCTCTCTCTCTCTCACACATTCTTTCTCTCTCCCTCTCTCTCTCTCTCCCCTCCCTCTCTCCCTCTCTCTCTCTCTCTCTCTCACTCTCTCTCTCTCTGTATCACACACATTCTTTCTCTCTCTCTCTCTCTCTCTCCCACATTCTTTCTTTCTCTCTCTCTCTCTCTCTCTCTCTCTCAATTCAATTCAATTCAAGGGGCTTTATTGGCATGGGTAACATGTGTTAACATTGCCAAAGCAAGTAAGGTAGATAATATATACAGTGAAATAAACAATAAAAATTAACAGTAGACATCACACATACAGAAGTTTCAAAACAATGAAGACATTACAAATGTCATATTATATATATATATATACAGTGTTTTTACAATGTACAAATGGTTAAGGACACAAGATAAAATAAATAAGCATAGATATGGGTTGTATTTACAATGGTGCGTGTTATTCACTGGTTGCCCTTTTCTCGTGGCAACAGGTCACAAATCTTGCTGCTCTGATGGCACACTTTGGAATTTCAACTAGTAGATATGGGAGTTTTCAAAATTGGATTTGTTTTCGAATTCTTTGTGGATCTGTGTAATCTGAGGGAAATATGTCTCTCTAATATGGTCATACATTGGGCAGGAGGTTAGGAAGTGCAGCTCAGTTTCCACCTCATTTGTGGGCAGTGAGCACATAGCCTGTCTTCTCTTGAGAGCCATGTCTGCCTACGGCGGCCTTTCTCAATAGCAAGGCTATGCTCGCTGAGTCTGTACATAGTCAAAGCTTTCCTTAATTTTGGGTCAGTCACAGTGGTCAGGTATTCTGCCGCTGTGTACTCTCTGTGTAGGGCCAAATAGCATTCTAGTTTGCTCTGTTTTTTTGTTAATTCTTTCCAATGTGTCAGGTAATTATCTTTTGTTTTCTCATGATTTGGTTGGGTCTAATTGTGCTGCTGTCATGGGGCTCTGTAGGGTGTGTTTGTGAACAGAGCCCCAGGACCAGCTTGCTTAGCTAGGGACTCTTCTCCAGGTTCATCTCTCTGTAGGTGATGGCTTTGTTGTGGAAGGTCTTTTCAGGATTTTGATAATTAGTGGGTATCGGCCTAATTCTGCTCTGCATGCATTATTTGTTTCTACGTTGTACACAAAGGATATTTTTGCAGAATTCTGCGTGCAGAGTCTCAATTTGGTGTTTGTCCCATTTTGTGAAGTCTTGGTTGGTGGCGGACCCCAGACCTCACAACCATAAAGTGCAATGGGCTCTATGACGGATTCAAGTATTTTTAGCCAAATCCTAATTGGTATGTTGAAATTTATGTTCCTTTTGATGGCATAGAATGCCCTTCTTGCCTTGTCTCTCAGATCGTTCACAGCTTTGTGGAAGTTACCTGTGGCGCTGATGTTTAGGCCAAGGTATGTATATTTTTTTGTGTGCTCTAGGGCAACAGTGTCTAGATGGAATTTGTATTTGCGGCCCTGGTGACTGGACCTTTTTGGAACACCATTATTTTGGTCTTACTGAGATTTACTGTCAGGGCCCAGGTCTGACAGAATCTGTGCATAAGATCTAGGTGCTGCTGTAGGCCCTCCTTGGTTGGTGACAGAAGCACCAGATCATCAGCAAACAGCAGACATTTGACTTCAGATTCTAGTAGGGTGAGGCCGGGTGCTGCAGACTTTTCTAGTGCCGCGCCAGTTCGTTGATATATATGTTGAAGAGGGTGGGGCTTAAGCTGCATCCCTGTCTAACCCCACGACCCTGTGTGAAGAAATGTGTGTGTTTTTTGCCAATATTAACCGCACACTTGTTGTTTGTGTACATGGATTTTATGATGTCGTATGTTTTACCCCCAACACCACTTTCCATCAGTTTGTATAGCAGACCCTCATGCCAAATTGAGTCGAAGGCTTTTTTGAAATCAACAAAGCATGAGAAGACTTTGCCTTTGTTTTGGTTTGTTTGGTTGTCAATTAGGGTGTGCAGGGTGAATACATGGTCTGTTGTACGGTAATTTGGTAAAAAGCCAATTTGACATTTGCTCAGTACATTGTTTTCATTGAGGAAGTGTACGAGTCTGCTGTTAATGATAATGCAGAGGATTTTCCCAAGGTTACTGTTGACGCATATTCCACGGTAGTTATTGGGGTTAAATTTGTCTCCATTTTTGTGGATTGGGGTGATCAGTCCTTGGTTCCAAATATTGGGGAAGATGCCAGAGCTAAGGATGATGTTAAAGAGTTTTAGTATAGCCAATTGGAATTTGTTGTCTGTATATTTGATCATTTCATTAAGGATGCCATCAACACCACAGGCCTTTTTGGGTTGGAGGGTTTTTATTTTGTCCTGTAACTCATTCAATGTAATTGGAGAATCAAGTGGGTTCTGGTAGTCTTTAATAGTTGATTCTAAGATCTGTATTTGATCATGTATATGTTTTTGCTCTTTATTCTTTGTTATAGAGCCAAAAAGATTGGAGAAGTGGTTTACCCATACATCTCCATTTTGGATAGATAATTCTTTGTTGTTTGTTTAGTGTTTTCCAATTTTCCCAGAAGTGGTTAGAGTCTATGGATTCTTCAATTACATTGAGCTGATTTCTGACATGCTGTTCCTTCTTTTTCCGTAGTGTATTTCTGTATTGTTTTAGTGATTCACCATAGTGAAGGTGTAGACTCAGGTTTTCCGGGTCTCTATGTTTTTGGTTGGACAGGTTTCTCAATTTCTTTCTTAGATTTTTGCATTCTTCATCAAACCATTTGTCGTTGTTGTTAATTTTCTTCGGTTTTCTATTTGAGATTTTTAGATTTGATAGGGAAGCTGAGAGGTCAAATATACTGTTAAGATTTTCTACTGCCAAGTTTACACCTTCACTATTACAGTGGAACGTTTTACCCAGGAAATTGTCTAAAAGTGATTGAATTTGTTGTTGCCTATAGACTGAGAGGACAGCACCTCCTAACGAAATATAGACTGAGAGGACAGTCCCTCCTAATGAAATATAGACTGAGAGGACAGTCCTCCCAGATGAAATATAGACAGCATGTGTGGCAATAAAGGCAGAAGGGCTCAGGGCCAGAGAGAAAAAGGGTTGTTAATTGTAAATAAGACGTTATTCTTAACTGACTTTCCTAGTTAAATAAATGTTTAAAAAATAATAATAATAATAATAATTTGTGTGGCTAGGGTTCTGACGGATGGACAGATGGATGGACAGATGGATGGACAGACGGACAGACAGACAAACAAATGAGAGAAAGAGTGACAGACAGATGTCCAAACACACACACACACACACACACAACACACACACACACAACACACACATTCTCCAGAGTAAGGTAGGAGGCCAAGGTCAGTTGCTCATTCACGCTGACGTGTTCCTGCTCTGGATAAAAAGGATACATGTTTCACCTGGTACAGGGAGGGCTACAACGGAGGAGGCAACGTGTCAGTAAAAGAGATGTGTGTTATTGAATTCCAACACATTCAAAGTCACTGACGTAATTGGCAGGAGTGTCACAAAGGAATGTCTCTCTGGCGTAATGTGAAAGG
>NC_088238.1:13540441-13552941 GCF_036934945.1 Oncorhynchus masou masou | reverse complement strand
TGTGTGTGTGTGTGTGTGTGTGTGTGCGTGCGTGCGTGTGTGTTTTATCCCCATATAGACGGTCTCTTCGATAATGCAACTAAAACTCCAGTCTGTCATAAAATAATCTCTCAAACCCTAAAGTGAAGTTTACTTTTCTGAAATGTATTTCGATAAAAGACAGAAGGAATGAGAATGTCATAATGAAATCTAATATTTTCTCCCTCTGATGAGCTACAGCGTCTCTGTATAATGAGAAAGACAGGGACTATTGGTTTGACTGAGACACACTGGTCACTGTCTCTCTCTATCCACCCTGAGGCTATGGCATGGACAACACAGAGGTCAGATGCCACATGTGTGAGAAAAAGAGAGACAAAGAGAGAGACAGAGAGAGTGAAGAGAGAGACAGGGAGAGAGGGAGACAGGGAGAGAGAGAGAGAGAGAGAGAGAGAGAGAGAGAAAAGGAGAGAGAAAGGGAGAGAGAAAAGGGAGAGAAAAGGGGAGCCCTTAGGGCCCAGGCCCATATCTTAATGCATTAGTAAGGAGCCACACACAGAGACAGAGACACAAGCACAGACACAGACACAAACTCTGGCTCTACTCTGGCTGGTCTGGGGGACACCATGTTAAATATTAACCACCAGAGATACTATGTACTGACACACGGTAGATGACTGAGGATGCAACACACACACAGTAGATGACTGAGGATGCAACACACACACAGTAGATGACTGAGGATGCCACACACACACAGTGGATGACTGAGGATGCCACACACACAGTAGATGACTGAGGATGCAACACACACACAGTAGATGACTGAGGATGCAACACACACAGTGGATGACTGAGGATGCACACACACAGTGGATGACTGAGGATGCCACACACACAGTAGATGACTGAGGATGCCACACACAGTGGATGACTGAGGATGCAACACACACACAGTGGATGACTGAGGATGCCACACACACACAGTGGATGACTGAGGATGCAACACACACACAGTGGATGACTGAGGATGCCACACACACACAGTGGATGACTGAGGATGCAACACACACACAGTGGATGACTGAGGATGCCACACACACACAGTGGATGACTGAGGATGCCACACACACACAGTGGATGACTGAGGATGCAACACACACACAGTGGATGACTGAGGATGCAACACACACAGTGGATGACTGAGGATGCCACACACACACAGTGGATGACTGAGGATGCCACACACACACAGTGGATGACTGAGGATGCAACACACACACCAAAAAACACACATCCCACAATCACAGGAAAGACTTGGAGACTCCCTATTCTGTCTCTCTTCCTTAGCCCCTCGCTACGCCACACACACACACACAGACACACACCCTCACAGTGACCCCTTCCCGTTTGCAGCTTTAATTGCTGTGGTCAGTGTCGTGACCCCCTGAGGGGTCACCTCATTAAGCTGAGTGTCGCTGGGTGATTTCACCACAGCTCTCCTCTCTGCTGCTCCTCGCTGCTGCTCCTCACCCGCTGCCACTGTGTCACTGCTGTGGTGGTCTTATTAGTGGGGAGAGACTGGCACACACACACACACACACACACACACACTCTCTCTCTCTCTCTCTCTCTCTCTCTTTCTATCTCTCTAACCCAAACACACGTGCACACAGCCCACAGCCACACTGACACCCAGCATTGCTATGGCCACAGCCTAGAGGTAAATGTCCCGTCTACTGAGTGACTCCTAATAGAGGCCTTAATGTACAACAGGCCTCATACACATACAGTATGCATAGGAGCTGTGCTGTATATACACTCCATAACTCAACAACTGTGGCGGCGGTGGAGGAGGAAGAGGAAGAGGAGGAGAGACCATAACCACCACAATGACACACTTCATTGTGCTCATAATTGGTGGGAGCTCATGCATACATAAACCAATCATGAGTGTTGCGTTGTGTGTTAGGGTCCTGCCCTGGGGGCGAGGCAGAAGAAATCATTCCCCCTCTCCATTGTGCTTAACCCTTGACCTTTTGGGAGCCGCAGCAGAGGGAGGTTGACTACTGTACCTACCAATCCGGCCCTGACCAGTAGAGTGGGGAAGGGGAGTCTGCCTGGGGGTTTATTGACATTGATTTATCACAGCAAGGCCTGGAGGCAGTGTTGTGATAGGCTGTGTGGTTATAAACTGTGTTGTGATAGGTTGTTTTGTGATAGGCTGTGTTGTGATAGGCACTGTTGTGATAGGCAGTGTTGTGATAGGCAGTGTTGTGATAGGCAGTGTTGTGATAGGCAGTGTTGTGATAGGCAGTGTTGTGATAGGCACTGTTGTGATAGGCAGTGTTGTGATAGGCATTGTTGTGATGGGCTGTGTTGTGAGTTGCAGTGTTGTGATAGGCAGTGTTGTGAAATGCTGTGTTGTGAGTTGCAGTGTTGTGATAGGCTGTGACATTGGGGATAGAAGACAGAGTCCCTTCTATTGTGATCAACATCAACACAATAATGTCAGGGGTGTGGAAGTAATGTGGCCATCACAACACATTCATTTGTGTGGCAGAGTGTGTGTGTGTGTGTGTGTGTGTGTGTGTGTGTGTGTGTGTGTGTGTGTGTGTGTGTGTGTGTGTGTGTGTGTGTGTGTGTGTGTGTGTGTGTGTGTGTGTGTGTGTGTGTGTGTGTGCGTGCGTGCGTGCGTGCGTGCGTGCGTGCGTGCGTGCGTGCGTGCGTGCGTGCGTGCGTGCGTGCGTGTGTGTGTGTGCATGCTCATTGGATATGTGTACACATATGGGTGTGTGTGAGTGTACGTGTCCTCAAGACACCCAACCTGACGATAGGAGAGTGCCTGCTACACACTGCAGGGCTGAGGAGTCAGACAAGTGTTGATAAAAACCCATTATCAAGTAGAAGACAAATTAAACCTGGTTAAAAAGCCTGTGTCTGTCTGAAGGAAACTGGAATGAGGATTGGATAGGTTTTATTTTATACTAACAACATTTGTTTCGTGTTTTAAACAAAATGGTGAACGGTAAATATTTTCCACAAAGGAATCAAAGTGTACTGAAAGTGAAATGAATGGAAGAAATAGGAGCAGGATATCAATCACACATGGCTTAAAACACTATGAAGCCATGTCAGTCACAGGTCTCTTTCTATTGGCTCATTGTCTGTGAGGACTTGGCTGCTACAACGCACTCAGATCTACATAATACAGTAACAGCTGCCGTCCGCCCAATCACTGTATATCTGCTTTACAAAAAGCACCCTATTCCCTACACAGTCCACTACTCTTAACGAAGACCCTGGTCCAAAGTAGTGCACTACATAGGGAATAGGGTGCCATTTGTTACGCAGGCTGTTTCCAGATAATCTCGTCATATGTTTAGGTCATCTATTGTGTCAACACTCAACACTGAGGGGATATCATCCATGCATGGGTTCAAATCAATAGCGCTGCGTGGCCCAGACGTGCGCTAGCTATTAGCTAACCTCATCAATCACAACATAGTTGACTCCAGGAGCTGTCCCAGGGGGCCCTGCTGCCAGACCTACTATCGGACTGAGGGGGGAAATGCTTTGGTGTGTTTGAGTGAGTCTCCCTGGAAAGTAGGAAGGGTAGTTATAGAGGTGGGGAAGGACCATACAACGCCACTTAAATGGAGGAGAAGCACACACACACACACACACACACACACACACACACACACACACATGCACACACACACACTGGAGCAGTCTTCTATCCGGGGGGGGGGGCACTTTGTGTATGAACCGCCCTCCCCTCCAGACTAAGGGTATTGAGTATAGAGCTGGTGGGTTGGGAGAGGGGGGGCAAGCTTTTCCTAAGTGAGGCACTTCAGCTCTTAACGCCCCCTCCCACTGGATGCGTATCTTAGCCCCCCCCACACACACACACACACACTAAAATATGCATGAGTCTATGGGTGTGAATACCACAGGAGACCTGGAGGTTCTAGACCCGTTCCACAGGATTAGGGCTAAATGCTTTACCTAACTACTCCTCCATCTCATCCAGCCTTTCCCCTCGCTCTCCTCCAGACTGACATATGCTTCCATACATCATCATTCCTCCAGGGCTCATACATTATATTCCCAAATACACGGTGTTCCCTTCTATAGAAAATCCTAACTCCCAACTCCAAGGTTCAGGCTGGGGTAACTCTCAGGGAGCCATGAGATGATCATACAAACCCCAGTCACTATAATAACCCCAGTCACTATAATAACCCCCTGTTACTATAATAATCCCCTGTTACTATAATCAACTCGCTGCTATAATAACCCCAGCCACTATAATAACCACCGCAACTATAATAACCCCCAGTCGCTATAATAACCTCCAGTCACGATAATAACCCCCTGTCACTGTAATAACCCCAGTCGCTATAATAACCTCCAGTCACTATAATAACCCCCTGTCACTGTAATAACCCCGGTCACTATAATAACCCCCAGTCACTATAATACCCCAGTCACTATAGTAACCCCTGCCACTATAATAACCCCCAGCCACTCTAATAACCCCGGTCACTCTAATAACACCCAGTCACTATACTAACCCCTGCCACTATAATAACCCCCGGTCACTATAATAACCCCCAGTCACTATAATACCCCAGTCACTATAATAACCCCCTGTCGCTATAATACCCCCTGCCACTATAATAACCCTCTGTTACTATAATAACCCCCAGTCACTATAATAACCCCTGTCACTACAATAACCCCAGCCACTATAATAACCCCCTGTCACTATAATAACCCCAGCCACTATAATAACCCCCAGCCACTATAATAGCCCCAGTCACTATCATAACCCCGGCCACTATAATAACCCCAGTCAATATAATAACCCCAGTCAATATAATAACCCCAGTCACTATAATAACCGCCAGTCACTATGATAACCCCAGTCACTCCTGTTCTGTTCCTCTTTACACTATCTTAGCGTAGGTTAGTGTTTAAAAACTCTGGGATGGGAAGTCGTTTTCCTGAGCAGGGGAGCTCTGGGCCGATTAATCTTTTATGAGCCCAAATGGCCTCCCTCTCCAGCCCAGCTGCCGAGGGCCAGGCAGGCTTTTAGAGATGGGGAAGTGCAGCTGAACTAGAGATGGAGCCTCTAGCACCAAACTGGACCAGGAAAAGACAGCCGGTGGAAGAGACAATGAATAAGCACTGCCACATTATAGGTCAATCGGACTGTCTGAACTAGTCTCTATGTCCCTGTCAGAAGACATGGTAGAGTAGTAGTGTTGTATTAACTAGTCTCTATGTCCCTGTCAGATGACATGGTAGAGTAGTAGTGTTGTATTAACTAGTCTCTATGTCCCTGTCAGAAGACATGGTAGAGTAGTAGTGTTGTATTAACTAGTCTCTATGTCCCTGTCAGAAGACATGGTAGAGTAGTAGTGTTGTATTAACTAGTCTCTATGTCCCTGTCAGAAGACATGGTAGAGTAGTAGTGTTGTATTAACTAGTCTCTATGTCCCTGTCAGATGACATGGTAGAGTAGTAGTGTTGTATTAACTAGTCTCTATGTCCCTGTCAGATGACATGGTAGAGTAGTAGTGTTGTATTAACTAGTCTCTATGTCCCTGTCAGATGACATGGTAGAGTAGTAGTGTTGTATTAACTAGTCTCTATGTCCCTGTCAGAAGACAGTAGTAGTGTTGTATTAACTAGTCTCTATGTCCCTGTCAGATGACATGGTAGAGTAGTAGTGATGTATTAACTAGTCTCTATGTCCCTGTCAGATGACATGGTAGAGTAGTAGTGTTGTATTAACTAGTCTCTATGTCCCTGTCAGATGACATGGTAGAGTAGTAGTGTTGTATTAACTAGTCTCTATGTCCCTGTCAGATGACATGGTAGAGTAGTAGTGTTGTATTAACTAGTCTCTATGTCCCTGTCAGATGACATGGTAGAGTAGTAGTGTTGTATTAACTAGTCTCTATGTCCATGTCAGATGACATGGTAGAGTAGTAGTGTTGTATTAACTAGTCTCTATGTCCCTGTCAGATGACATGGTAGAGTAGTAGTGTTGTATTAACTAGTCGCTATGTCCCTGTCAGAAGACATGGTAGAGTAGTAGTGTTGTATTAACTAGTCTCTATGTCCCTGTCAGAAGACATGGTAGAGTAGTAGTGTTGTATTAACTAGTCTCTATGTCCCTGTCAGATGACATGGTAGAGTAGTAGTGTTATATTAACTAGTCTCTATGTCCCTGTCAGATGACATGGTAGAGAATGAATTACAGGGGAAGTTTGGAAAAAAACTAATCCGTCCAAATCATCCTCTGGAATAATGGACATTCTAGAATATTAATTACATAACCAACGTAACCATCTAACTCTTCTACCTCATGGTATTACATATCACCATCTAACTGTTCTACCTCATGCTATTCCATATCACCATCTAACTGTTCTACCTCATGTTATTCCATATCACCATCTAACTGTTCTACCTCATGTTATTACATATCACCATATAACTGTTCTACCTCATGTTATTACATATCACCATCTAACTGGTCTACCTCATGTTATTCCTTATCACCATCTAACTATTCTACTCCATGTATTTACATATCACCATCTAAATGTTCTACCTCGTGTTATTCCATATCACCATCTAACTATTCTACCTCATGTTATTCCATATCACCATCTAACTGTTCTACCTCTTGTTATTCCATATCACCATCTAACTGTTCTACCTCATGTTATTCCATATCACCATCTAACTGTTCTACCTTGTGTTATTACATATCACCATCTAAATGTTCTACCTCGTGTTATTCCATATCACCATCTAACTGTTCTACCTCATGTTATTCCATATCACCATCTAACTGTTCTACCTCATGTTATTCCATATCACCATCTAACTGTTCTACCTCATGTTATTACATATCACCATCTAAATGTTCTACCTCGTGTTATTCCATATCACCATCTAACTGTTCTACCTCATGTTATTCCATATCACCATCTAACTGTTCTACCTCATGTTATTCCATATCACCATCTAACTGTTCTACCTCATGTTATTACATATCACCATCTAACTATTCTACCTCGTGTTATTCCATATCACCATCTAACTATTCTACCTCATGTTATTCCATATCACCATTTTGTTAGATCTAACTATTCTACCTCATGTTATTACATATCACCATCTAACTGTTCTACCTCATGTTATTACATATCACCATCTAAATGTTCTACCTCGTGTTATTCCATATCACCATCTAACTGTTCTACCTCATGTTATTCCATATCACCATCTAACTATTCTACCTCATGTTATTACATATCACCATCTAAATGTTCTACCTCGTGTTATTCCATATCAGCATCTAACTGTTCTACCTCGTGTTATTCCATATCACCATCTAACTGTTCTACCTCATGTTATTCCATATCACCATCTAGTTAGATCTAACTATTCTACCTCATGTTATTACATATCAACATCTAACTGTTCTACCTCATGTTATTCCATATCACCATCTAACTGTTCTACCTCATGTTATTCCATATCACCATTTAACTATTCTACCTCATGTTATTACATATCACCATCTAACTGTTCTACCTCATGTTATTCCATAGCACCATCTAACTGGTCTACCTCATGTTATTCCATATCACCATCTAACTATTCTACCTCATGTTATTCCATATCACCATATAACTGTTCTACCTCATGTTATTCCATATCACAATCTAACTATTCTACTCCATGTTATTACATATCACCATCTAAATGTTCTACCTCGTGTTATTCCATATCACCATCTAACTATTCTACCTCATGTTATTGCATATCACCATCTAACTGTTCTACCTCATGTTATTCCATATCACCATCTAACTATTCTACCCCATGTTATTCCATATCACCATATAACTGTTCTACCTCATGTTATTATATATCCCATCTAACTGGTCTACCTCATGTTATTCCATATCACCATCTAACTATTCTACCTCATGTTATTCCATATCACCATCTAACTATTCTACCTCATGTTATTGCATATCACCATCTAACTGTTCTACCTCATGTTATTACATATCACCATCTAAATGTTCTACCTCATGTTATTCCATATCACCATCTAACTGTTCTACCTCATGTTATTCCATATCACCATTTTGTTAGATCTAACTATTCTACCTCATGTTATTACATATCACCATCTAACTGTTCTACCTCATGTTATTACATATCACCATCTAACTGTTCTACCTCATGTTATTCCATATCACCATCTAACTATTCTACCTCATGTTATTACATATCACCATCTAAATGTTCTACCTCGTGTTATTCCATATCACTATCTAACTGTTCTACCTCGTGTTATTCCATATCACCATCTAACTGTTCTACCTCATGTTATTCCATATCACCATCTAGTTAGATCTAACTATTCTACCTCATGTTATTACATATCCCCATCTAACTGTTCTACCTCATGTTATTACATATCACCATCTAACTGTTCTACCTCATGTTATTCCATATCACCATTTAACTATTCTACCTCATGTTATTACATATCACCATCTAACTGTTCTACCTCATGTTATTCCATATCACCATCTAACTGGTCTACCTCATGTTATTCCATATCACCATCTAACTATTCTACCTCATGTTATTCCATATCACCATATAACTGTTCTACCTCATGTTATTCCATATCACCATCTAACTATTCTACTCCATGTTATTACATATCACCATCTAAATGTTCTACCTCGTGTTATTCCATATCACCATCTAACTATTCTACCTCATGTTATTCCATATCACCATATAACTGTTCTACCTCATGTTATTACATATCACCATCTAACTGTTCTACCTCATGTTATTCCATATCACCATTTTGTTAGATCTAACTATTCTACCTCATGTTATTCCATATCACCATCTAACTATTCTACCTCGTGTTATTCCATATCACCATCTAACTGTTCTACCTCATGTTATTCCATATCACCATCTAACTGTTCTACCTCATGTTATTCCATATCACCATCTAACTATTCTACCTCATGTTATTCCATATCACCATTTAACTATTCTACCTCATGTTATTCCATATCACCATCTTGTTAGATCTAACTATTCTACCTCATGTTATTACATATCACCATCTAACTATTCTACCTCATGTTATTCCATATCACCATCTAACTATTCTACCTCGTGTTATTACATATCACCATCTTGTTAGATCTAACTATTCTACCTCATGTTATTACATATCACCATCTAACTATTCTACCTCATGTTATTCCATATCACCATCTAACTATTCTACCTCGTTTTATTACATATCACCATCTTGTTAGATCTAACTATTCTACCTCATGTTATTACATATCACCATCTAACTATTCTACCTCATGTTATTCCATATCACCATTTAACTATTCTACCTCATGTTATTCCATATCACCATTTAACTATTCTACCTCATGTTATTCCATATCACCATCTTGTTAGATCTAACTATTCTACCTCATGTTATTACATATCACCATCTAACTATTCTACCTCATGTTATTCCATATCACCATCTAACTATTCTACCTCGTGTTATTACATATCACCATCTTGTTAGATCTAACTATTCTACCTCATGTTATTACATATCACCATCTAACTATTCTACCTCATGTTATTCCATATCACCATCTAACTATTCTACCTCATGTTATTCCATATCACCATCTAACTATTCTACCTCGTGTTATTACATATCACCATCTTGTTAGATCTAACTATTCTACCTCATGTTATTACATATCACCATCTAACTATTCTACCTCATGTTATTCCATATCACCATCTAACTATTCTACCTCGTGTTATTACATATCACCATCTTGTTAGATCTAACTATTCTACCTCATGTTATTCCATATCACCATCTAACTGTTCTACCTCATGTTATTCCATATCACCATCTTGTTAGATCTAACTATTCTACCTCATGTTATTACATATCACCATCTAACTATTCTACCTCATGTTATTCCAAATCACCATTTAACTATTCTACCTCATGTTATTCCATATCACCATTTAACTATTCTACCTCATGTTATTCCATATCACCATCTTGTTAGATCTAACTATTCTACCTCATGTTATTACATATCACCATCTAACTATTCTACCTCATGTTATTCCATATCACCATCTAACTATTCTACCTCGTGTTATTACATATCACCATCTTGTTAGATCTAACTATTCTACCTCATGTTATTACATATCACCATCTAACTATTCTACCTCATGTTATTCCATATCACCATCTAACTATTCTACCTCGTGTTATTACATATCACCATCTTGTTAGATCTAACTATTCTACCTCATGTTATTCCATATCACCATCTAACTGTTCTACCTCATGTTATTCCATATCACCATCTTGTTAGATCTAACTATTCTACCTCATGTTATTACATATCACCATCTAACTATTCTACCTCATGTTATTCCATATCACCATCTAACTATTCTACCTCGTGTTATTACATATCACCATCTAACTATTCTACCTCATGTTATTCCATATCACCATCTAACTATTCTACCTCATGTTATTCCATATCACCATCTAACTATTCTACCTCATGTTATTCCATATCACCATCTTGTTAGATCTAACTATTCTACCTCGTGTTATTACATATCACCATCTTGTTAGATCTAACTATTCTACCTCATGTTATTACATATCACCATCTAACTATTCTACCTCATGTTATTCCATATCACCATCTAACTATTCTACCTCATGTTATTCCATATCACCATCTAACTATTCTACCTCGTGTTATTACATATCACCATCTTGTTAGATCTAACTATTCTACCTCATGTTATTACATATCACCATCTAACTATTCTACCTCATGTTATTCCATATCACCATCTAACTATTCTACCTCGTGTTATTACATATCACCATCTTGTTAGATCTAACTATTCTACCTCATGTTATTCCATATCACCATCTAACTGTTCTACCTCATGTTATTCCATATCACCATCTTGTTAGATCTAACTATTCTACCTCATGTTATTACATATCACCATCTAACTATTCTACCTCATGTTATTCCAAATCACCATTTAACTATTCTACCTCATGTTATTCCATATCACCATTTAACTATTCTACCTCATGTTATTCCATATCACCATCTTGTTAGATCTAACTATTCTACCTCATGTTATTACATATCACCATCTAACTATTCTACCTCATGTTATTCCATATCACCATCTAACTATTCTACCTCGTGTTATTACATATCACCATCTTGTTAGATCTAACTATTCTACCTCATGTTATTACATATCACCATCTAACTATTCTACCTCATGTTATTCCATATCACCATCTAACTATTCTACCTCGTGTTATTACATATCACCATCTTGTTAGATCTAACTATTCTACCTCATGTTATTCCATATCACCATCTAACTGTTCTACCTCATGTTATTCCATATCACCATCTTGTTAGATCTAACTATTCTACCTCATGTTATTACATATCACCATCTAACTATTCTACCTCATGTTATTCCATATCACCATCTAACTATTCTACCTCGTGTTATTACATATCACCATCTAACTATTCTACCTCATGTTATTCCATATCACCATCTAACTATTATACCTCATGTTATTCCATATCACCATCTAACTATTCTACCTCATGTTATTCCATATCACCATCTAACTGTTCTACCTCATGTTATTCCATATCACCATCTAGTTAGATCTAACTATTCTACCTCATGTTATTACATATCACCATCTAACTTTTCTACCTCATGTTATTCCATATCACCATCTAACTATTCTACCTCGTGTTATTACATATCACCATCTAACTATTCTACCTCATGTTATTCCATATCACCATCTAACTATTATACCTCATGTTATTCCATATCACCATCTAACTATTCTACCTCATGTTATTCCATATCACCATCTTGTTAGATCTAACTATTCTACCTCATGTTATTACATATCACCATCTAACTATTCTGCCCCATGTCATTAACAGTAATTAAAAGGTGAAATAAACATCTTAGTCTTCATTCTACAGAGAATAGTTTTTCTATAGTATACACATTACTTTTCCTTCTGAAAAAGGTGTCATTATTGCAGTGCATCATTAATGTTTCTTCACAAGGCAATCCTTCAGTATATGGGTCTACTAGTGTACGTACCAGAGCATAGCTGACAACATCAGTGTTGAAAAACAAATATGGAACAAAGGAAGGATGGATGGAGGGAGAGAGGGAGGAAGGCTCTGCCTGATGAAGGAGTGGACCTCCTGCTCGCTGACACATTAATCATTAAAACACAAAGGAGCAGGGAGACAGACAGGCTGCAGTTAAGGCCTTAACACCACTTTACATGCCTGCCTACTCTCTCT
>NC_088238.1:13530441-13535441 GCF_036934945.1 Oncorhynchus masou masou | reverse complement strand
TTCGCTAATTTCTATCGTCGTTTCATCCGTAATTTCGGTCAGGTGGCAGCTCCCCTCACAGCCCTTACTTCTGTTAAGACGTGCTTTAAGTGGTCCGTTTCCGCCCAGGGAGCTTTTGATCTTCTTAAGAATCGTTTTACATCCGCACCTATTCTTGTTACACCTGACATCTCTAGTCAGTTTGTTGTTGAGGTTGACGCGTCAGAGGTGGGCGTGGGAGCCATTCTTTCTCAGCGCTCTCTCTCTGACGGCAAGGTCCATCCTTGCGCGTTTTTCTCTCATCGCTTATCGCCGTCAGAACGTAACTATGATGTTGGTAATCGCGAACTGCTCGCCATCCGCTTAGCCCTAGGCGAATGGCGACAGTGGTTGGAGGGGCGACCGTTCCTTTTGTCGTTTGGACTGACCATAGGAACCTTGAGTACATCCGTTCAGCCAAACGACTTAATGCGCGTCAGGCTCGTTGGGCTCTGTTTTTCGCTCGTTTCGAGTTTGTTATTTCTTATCGTCCGGGCTCAAAAACACCAAGCCTGATGCTTTATCTCGTCTCTTCAGTTCTTCTGAGGTCTCCACCGACCCCGAGGGGATTCTCCCTGACGGGCGTGTCGTCGGGTTGACTGTCTGGGGAATTGAGAGGCAGGTAAAGCAAGCACTCGCTCACACTCCGTCGCCGCGAGCTTGTCCTAGGAACCTTCTGTTCGTTCCCGTTCCTACTCGTCCGGCCGTTCTTCAGTGGGCCCACTCTGCCAAGTTAGCCGGCCACCCCGGCGTTCGGGGTACGCTCGCTTCCATTCGCCAGCGTTTCTGGTGGCCCACTCGGGAACGTGACGCGCGTCGATTTGTCGCCGCTTGTTCGGTCTGCGCGCAGACTAAATCTGGGAATTCTCCTCCTGCCGGCCGTCTCAGACCGCTTCCCATTCCCTCTCGACCGTGGTCTCACATCGCTTTAGATTTTATCACCGGACTGCCTTCATCAGCGGGAAGACAGTTATTCTTACGGTTGTCGATAGATTCTCTAAGGCGGCTCATTTCATTCCTCTCGCTAAGCTCCCTTCTGCTAAGGAGACGGCTCAGATCATTATCGAGAATGTTTTCCGAATTCATGGCCTTCCGTCTGACGTCGTTTCCGACAGAGGCCCGCAGTTCACGTCTCAATTTTGGAGGGAGTTTTGCCGTTTGATTGGGGCTTCCGTCAGTCTCTCGTCCGGCTTACATCCCCAGTCTAACGGTCAAGCCGAAAGGGCCAAACAGACTGTTGGTCGCATTTTACGCAGTCTTTCTTTTCGTAACCCTGCGTCTTGGTCAGAACAGCTCCCCTGGGCAGAGTACGCCCACAACTCGCTTCCCTCGTCTGCTACCGGTCTATCTCCTTTTCAGAGTAGCCTCGGGTACCAGCCTCCGCTGTTCTCTTCTCAGCTCGCCGAGTCCTGCGTCCCCTCCGCTCAGGCTTTTGTCCAGCGTTGCGAGCGCACCTGGAAGGGGGTCAGGTCGGCACTTTGCCGTAATAGGGCGCAGACTGTGAGGGCCGCTAATAAGCGTAGGACCAAGAGTCCTAGATATTGTTGCGGTCAGAGAGTATGGCTCTCCACTCAGAACCTTCCCCTTAAGACAGCTTCTCGCAAGTTGGCCCCGCGGTTCATTGGTCCGTTCCGTATTTCTCAGGTCATTAATCCTGTCGCAGTGCGACTTCTTCTCCCGCGCTATCTTCGTCGCGTTCACCCGGTCTTCCATGTCTCCTGTGTTAAGCCCGTTCTTCGCGCCGCCGCTCGTCCCTCCCCCCCCATCCTTGTCGAGGCGCACCCATCTACAGGGTTCGTAAGATTTTGGACATGCGCCCTTGGGGCCGTGGTCATCAGTACCTAGTGGATTGGGAGGGGTACGGTCCTGAGGAGAGGAGTTGGGTTCCCTCTCGGGACGTGCTGGACCGTTCGTTGATCGATGATTTCCTCCGTTGCCGCCAGGTTTCCTCCTCGAGTGCGCTAGGAGGCGCTCGGTGAGTGGGGGGGTACTGTCATGTCTTGTTATGTCTGTTCCTGTCCTTTCTCTTCACTCTGTCTCTCTCTGCTGGTCTTTTTAGGTTACCTTCTCTGTCTCTCATTCTTCAGCTGTTCTACATTTCCCCTAACTAGCTCATTCACTCTTTCACACCTGTTCTCTCTTCCCCCTCTGATTAGGTCTCTATTTCTCTCTCTGTTCCTGCTACTTTCAGTGTCTGATTCTTGTTTGTGTTTTTGATGCCAGAAGCAAGCTGTCGTCCCGTTTGCTTCCACCTTGTCCTATCCTGTCGGAGTCTGCCTGGCAGGTGCATCCTGCATTATACTAACGTTCTTTTTGTTCCATTGACTACGTTGGAAGAGGATTTATGCCATTCCTGTTTTTCATTAAAGAACTCTGTTTTCTGTTAAAACCGCTTTTGGGTCTTCACTCAAGTACATAACAGCTTTGGTCCTCTCCTTCCTCCACCTCTCTCTCTCTCTCTCTCTCTCTCTCTCTCTCTCTCTCTCTCTCTCTCTCTCTCTCTCTCTCTCTCTCTCTCTCTCTCTCTCTCTCTCTCTCTCTCTCTCTCTCTCTCTCTCTCTCTCTCTCTCTCTCTCTCTCTCTCTCTCTCTCTCTCTCTCTCTCTCTCTCTCTATATATATATATATATATATATATATATATATATATATATATATATATATACACTGTTCCTAGGCCGTCATTGAAAATACGAATTTGTTCTTAACTGACTTGCCTAGTAAAATAAAGGTAAAAATAAAACATACAGGCCTGCTATTCTGCCATGTGACTGACTGGGAATAATTTCATAGCAAGTGACATCTGACTCCTGGTACAATGAAACAGAGGCTTGTCGCAGATAAGAGAATGAATATTGATTGCACATGCATGTCCCGCAGATTGTATCCATTAGGCACTAAACAGCTCAGCTACTCCTGAAAGAAATTGCTTTGGCGGCTTAGTCTGCAGGCTTTCTGCTCACATTTTTTATTTATTTCATGGTTCGTTCATCTGTTTATTTGTTTTTTTGTTTGTTTATTAATTCATGAATTTGTTTGTTAACTAGTTCAATGGTTCGTTCAATCATTCATTCACCCCAGACCCACAGGCAGTACAAACCAAATAAAACACCCAATACTCCCACTTACTCAGTCACCTCTTTGTTTGTAAGACCTAAATAAAAAGCGCACATGCTCCAAGTCTTGCCAGCTTACACCCAAATATAGCCTTGAGCAAAGCAAGGCTGGATGGCTGGCAGAGGAGAGGGTGAAGAAGAGGAGAGGAGAGGACTGATGAGAAGGGAAGAGGAGAGGAGAAAAGAGGAGAGACCTGATGAGAAGGGAAGAGGAGAGAAGAGGAGAGGAGAGAACTGATGAGAAGGGAAGAGGAGAGGAGAAAAGAGGAGAGACCTGATGAGAAGGGAAGAGGAGAGAAGAAAAGAGGAGAGACCTGATGAGAAGGGAAGAGGAGAGAAGAGGAGAGGGAGAGAACTGATGAGAAGGGAAGAGGAGAGGAGAGACCTGATGAGAAGGGAAGAGGAGAGAAGAGGAGAGAACTGATGAGAAGGGAAGAGGAGAGAAGAGGAGAGGAGAGACCTGATGAGAAGGGAAGAGGAAAGAAGAGGAGAGGAGAGAACTGATGAGAAGGGAAGAGGAGAGAGGAGAGACCTGATGAGAAGGGAAGAGGAGAGAAGAGAAGAGGAGAGACCTGATGAGAAGGGAAGAGGAGAGAAGAGGAGAGGAGAGACCTGATGAGAAGGGAAGAGGAAAGAAGAGGAGAGGAGAGAACTGATGAGAAGGGAAGAGGAGAGGAGAGACCTGATGAGAAGGGAAGAGGAGAGGAGAAAGAGGAGAGACCTGATGAGAAGGGAAGAGGAGAGAAGAAAGAGGAGAGACCTGATGAGAAGGGAAGAGGGAGAAGAGGAGAGGAGAGAACTGATGAGAAGGGAAGAGGAGAGGAGAGACCTGATGAGAAGGGAAGAGGAGAGGAGAAAGAGGAGTGACCTGATGAGAAGGGAAGAGGAGAGAAGAGGAGAGGAGAGAACTGATGAGAAGGGAAGAGGAGAGAACTGATGAGAAGGGAAGAGGAGAGAAGAGGAGAGGAGAGAACTGATGAGAAGGGAAGAGGAGAGAAGAGGAGAGGAGAGAACTGATGAGAAGGGAAGAGGAGAGAGGAGAGACCTGATGAGAAGGGAAGAGGAGAGAAGAAAAGAGGAGAGACCTGATGAGAAGGGAAGAGGAGAGAAGAGGAGAGGAGAGACCTGATGAGAAGGGAAGAGGAGAGAAGAGGAGAGGAGAGACCTGATGAGAAGGGAAGAGGAGAGAGGAAAAGAGGAGAGACCTGATGAGAAGGGAAGAGGAGAGAAGAGGAGAGGAGAGACCTGATGAGAAGGGAAGAGGAGAGGAGAAAAGAGGAGAGACCTGATGAGAAGGGAAGAGGAGAGAAGAAAAGAGGAGAGACCTGATGAGAAGGGAAGAGGAGAGAAGAGGAGAGGAGAGAACTGATGAGAAGGGAAGAGGAGAGGAGAGACCTGATGAGAAGGGAAGAGGAGAGAAGAAAAGAGGAGAGACCTGATGAGAAGGGAAGAGGAGAGAAGAGGAGAGGAGAGAACTGATGAGAAGGGAAGAGGAGAGAACTGATGAGAAGGGAAGAGGAGAGGAGAAAAGAGGAGAGACCTGATGAGAAGGGAAGAGGAGAGAAGAAAAGAGGAGAGACCTGATGAGAAGGGAAGAGGAGAGAAGAAAAGAGGAGAGACCTGATGAGAAGGGAAGAGGAGAGAAGAAAAGAGGAGAGACCTGATGAGATGGGAAGAGGAGAGGAGATGTAAAAGCCTTGTTAGGTCTGTAACTCTGGGAGCGTTGTACAAGCTAAAAGCCTTGGTCTGATTCCTCTAATTCAGCAGTAGAGACTCTGCACTTTCAGCAGATCAATGATCCCCAGTGTCTCACACACTCACTCAATAGCCCTTTCTCTTGCCCCCTCTCTGCTCATTCCCGGTCTCT